>NC_138205.1:10612304-10747304 GCF_964194415.1 Vipera berus | reverse complement strand
TCATGTGATCAGAATTCGTGTGCTTGGCAACTGGCATGTATTTATGATGGTTGCAGTGTCCCAGGGTCATCTGATAACCTTTTGTAACCTTCCAAGAAACAAAGTCAATGGGGAAGCCAGATTCATTTAACAACCATGTTACTAACTTAGCAGCTACAGTGATTCATCTGTGAATCAGACTCAGAATAGGGCTGGAAGAAGAAGACCTTGGAGGTCTTCTACTCCAGGCCCCTGCTCAAGCAGGAGACCCTATACCAGTGGTAGGCAACCTCGGCTCTTTTATGACTCATGGACTTCAACTCCCAGAATTCCTGAGTCAGCATACTGACTCAGGAATTCTGGGAGTTGAAGTCCATGAGTCATAAAAGAGCCGAGGTTGCCTGCCCCTGCCCTATACCATTTCAGACAAGTGACTGTCTAGTGACTGTCTAGTCTCTTCTTTAACATCCAGTGATGAAGCAAGTTGTTCCACTGGTTAATTGTCCTCGCTGGTGGAAATTTCTCCTTCCTAACATAAGAATGCTTATAAAATAGCCAAAAAGAGCTAATACAGTCCTTGGTTGTATAAATAGAGGCATAGAATCAAAGTCATGTGAAGTATTAGTACTGCTTTATAAAGCCTCGGTAAGGCCACACCTGGAATACTGCATCAAGTTTTGGTCACCACATTATAAAAAAAAGATGTTGAAACTTCAGAAAAAGTGCAAACAAGAGCAACTAAAGATGATTATAAAGGCCTGGAGACAAAAAAACATATGAAGAATGGTTGCAAGAATTGGGTGGGGCCAGTCTAGAGAAAAGAAGGACTAGAGGTGACATGACAACAACATTCTAGTACTTAAGGGGCTGCCACAAAAAGAGGGGGGTCACCTTATGTTCTGAAGCACCTGAAGGTAGGACAGGAAGCAATGGATGGTTACTAATCAAGAAGAGAACCAACCTAGACCTAAGGCAAAATTTCCTGACAAGCAGAACAATTAACCTGTGGAACAACTTGTCTTCAGAGGTTGTGGGTGCTTCATCACTGGAGGTCTTGAAGAAGAGATTGGACAGCTATTTGTCTGAAATGGTATAGAGTCTCCTGCTTGGGCACCAAGCTGGACTAGAAGACCTCCAAGGTCCCTTCCAGCTCTATTCTGGTTATCTATCTCCCTTAGCAACAGAAATCTTGGGCTCAACTGCAGCCATAAGTTGAGGACCACTTCTACCTTCTCTTGGGAAACAAAGCTTTGAAAGGGGACTCTGTCTGAAATGTGCTTTCATGTGAACTGCTTTCATTTCAAGGGGAATTCACAAGAAGGAGGTCAAAACAAAGAGCGGCTTCCTGCAATCTTGCTAAATTACTTCTAAGAAAAATGTATGAACTGCAGATTAGGCATTTAACTTTCTTCTTCCTGAGCTCTTACCTTTCCTTCCTTTTTTTTTGAACAAACATCAAAAAAAGGAAGAAGAAAAATAAACCACACTTAAAAGCAAAAAGGAAAAGAGAGATTTATTTCCTCATAATTTTGCTAAAGATAATATTACACAAATAAAACTAATATAACTACATTAAAAAAATATTTTGTGTGTTTGCATATGTGTGGGCTTGTTACACGTAACTCACACACACACATTGAGTCAAGAATAAATGCAAATATTTTAAACATCCAAATTCAATATTTCTAATCACAACGTATGTACAGAAGGGGACAAATATTTAAGATAAGAGATAACCATTGTCATTTTTTTTATTGTGGGTACTCTGGTACACATTAAATGTGTACACATACATAATACACATATAGACATGCTATATACACACATATGTATATACCTACACCCTTACATATAAATACATACTAGATAGGGGGACCAGATTTGCATACATGTACCTTGATTGCAAGGGTGCTCAAAGTGGGTAGTAGTAGTAGTAGTAGTAGTAGTAGTAGTAACAACAACAACAACATTGGAAGGGACCTTAAAGGTCATCTAGTCCAACCCCCTGCTCAGGTAAGAAACACTATACCATTTCAGACAAATGGCTGTCCAGTCTCTTCTTAAAAACTTCCAGTGTTGGAGCCTTCACAGCTTCTGGAGGCAGGTTGTTCCACGGATTATTTGTTCTAACTGTTGGAACATTTCTCCTTAGTTCTAGGTTGCTTCTCTGTTTGGTTAGTTTCCATCTGTTGCTTCTTGTCCTGCCTTCAGATGCTTTGGAGAATAGGTTGACTCCCTCTCCTTTGTGGCAGCCCCTGAGATATTGGAACATTGCTATCATGTCATCCCTCGTCCTTCTCTTCATTAGACTAGACCACAGGTCTGCAACCCGCGGCTCCGGAGCCGCATGCGGCTCTTTCAGCCATCTCCTGCGGTTCCCGGTCTTCTGCCATGTGCAGTAAAAAAAAAGTGGGACTAAAAAGGTTCAACCAATCAATTCAAATATGCAGGGTAGGTGCATATCTCGCCTTGGCTCCACTCTTCAGTCAAACCCTGTTCTGCGCTTGCGCGCATGTACACACATGCACACATATTTTTTGTGGCTCCCAGTTTTTCCTTTTGTGAGGGAACCGGTTCCGAGTGGCTCTTTCACTGTTTCAGGTTGCTGACCCCTGGACTAGACATACTCAATTCCAACAACTGTTCTCTGATGCTATGCTATATTTCATTCCAGCCAGAGAAATTTCCAACATTTTGAGTACTGTTGATCCAGTATAAGATGCATTTTAATTTTTGATTGTCTTGCAATAGGAAACCTGGTTGCTAGCAACAGTAGTTCAATTGGTTTCTTTTTTTTAATTGAAAATTTTTACAAAATTTAATAAATGATGGGTGTAAATATAAAAAAAATTAGCTGGATCTAGGCAAAAGTCATTCTATTTTTTTAAAAAAATATATATTTTATTGTTTTTTTAACATAATCACCTTAATATTTAGTAAACAGCATGTTGTCTGGGTTTATATTTGCAAAACAATCACTAACAATTAGTTTCTATAATTTATAATCCACATAGTAGCTTTGCTTGATATTCTCTTCTTCAATAATATTTGCTTTACCAACCTTGAATTAATACAATTCTTATTATTTTGACAAGTAACAATTAAGTATAAAGATGTTTCCAACATTTTTACAAATAATAATCACATCCCTCTTTTCTATCTAGACATCTTGTTTGCCCATCATAGATCCTGTTTATAATTCTTATTTAAATTTGTTTTCTCCACAGTGTTCAAAACATTCTTACTAGTTAAGATTTTCTGAGTTAATTGCAATTAAATGTTTAAGTCTATTTTCTTCATACAAGCCATCCCACCACTTTTACATTTCTCATGTCTTAAAAAATAAAAAATAAAAAAGGAAAAGAAAGAGAAAAAAAGGAAGAAGAAAGAATAAGAAAATAGTATTATGTAAAATACATATCCCTCTTAAACTAATATACATTTATCTCCAAAATTTTTCTGTTCTTTTTAACCATCATTAAACATATGTTTAATCTTTAGATGTCCTTTATATTAACCATCCCAAACATTTTTATGTTTCTCATATAAAAAAAATGGAAATAAAAAAATGAAGTGAAAAAAGAAAGAAAAAATACTATATTACTTGTGGGATTCATCCCTCTTAAACTAAAATTCATTTATATTCTATTTCTTTAACCATATTCAAACATACAGGTGAAACTCGAAAAATTAGAATATCGTGCAAAAGTTCATTTATTTCAGTAATGCAACTTAAAGGGGAAACTAATATATGAGATAGACTCATTACATACAAAGCAGTTCAAGCTGTGATTTGTCATAATTGTGATGATTATGGCTTACAGCTCATGAAAACCCCAAATCCACAATCTCAGAAAATTAGAATATTGTGAAAAGGTGCAATATTCTAGGCTCAAAGTGTAATCAGCTAATTAAGCCATAACACCTGCAAAGGGTTCCTGAGCCTTTAAATGGTCTCTCAGTCTGGTTCAGTAGGAATCACAATCATGGGGAAGACTGCTGACCTGACAGTTGTGCAGAAAACCATCATTGACACCCTCCATAAGGAGGGAAAGCCTCAAAAGGTAATTGCAAAAGAAGTTGGATGTTCCCAAAGTGCTGTATCAAAGCACATTAATAGAAAGTTATGTGGAAGGGAAAAGTGTGGAAGAAAAAGGTGCACAAGCAGCAGGGATGACCGCAGCCTGGAGAGGATTGTCAGGAAAAGGAGGAGATTTTGGAGCACTTCATGCTTCCTTCCGCAGACGAGCTTTATGGGGATGCTGACTTCATTTTCCAGCAGGACTTGGCACCTGCCCACACTGCCAAAAGCACCAAAAACTGGTTCAATGACTGTGGGATTATTGTGCTTGATTGGCCAGCAAACTCGCCTGACCTGAACCCCATAGAGAATCCATGGGACATTGCCAAGAGAAAGATGAGAGACATGAGACCAAACAATGCAGAAGAGCTGAAGGCCGCTATTGAAGCATCCTGGTCTTCCATAACACCTCAGCAGTGCCACAGGCTGATAGCTTCCATGCCACGCTGCACTGAGGCAGTAATTGCTGCAAAAGGGGCCCAAACCAAGTACTGAGTACATATGCATGCTTATACTTTTCAGAGGTCCGATATTGTTCTATGTACACTCCTTGTTTTATTGATTGCATGTAATATTCTAATTTTCTGAGATTGTGGATTTGGGGTTTTCATGAGCTGTAAGCCATAATCATCACAATTATGACAAATCACAGCTTGAACTATCTTGCTTTGCATGTAATGAGTCTATCTCATATATTACTTTCCCCTTTTAAGTTGCATTACTGAAATAAATGAACTTTTGCACGTTATACTAATTTTTCAAGTTTCACCTGTATGTTTAATTTTTAAATATTCCCTCTGATACATCTCATCATCTAATTTCTTAATTCTCACTTTAGCCTTTTTCTTTTTAGGCAAAAGTCATTCTAATTCATTCTTGTTTTCAATGCACATTTTTGCTGGACATGTCTCCTGCACTCCAGAAAATGAATGAGCTTCCATGTTATAATCTCCTACTCCTGAGATATATTGCTCTTGAAATGTAATTTAATTTAGTTGTCACTAGGCTTTTTTGGAAGTGAGTTTCAAAATTTACTGCTTCTGCAGCTTCAGGTACCATTTGCTTGCCCTATGTTAGAGCAACCTAAGATATGCAGATGATACCACTCTAATGGCAGAAAGTGAAGAAGAACTAAAGAGCCTCTTGTTGCGGGTGAAGAAGGAGAGTGCAAAACTTGGGTTGAAACTTAACATTAAGAAAACCAAGATCATGGCATCCGGTCCTCTCAATTCCTGGCAAATAGATGGGGAAGAAATGGAGGTAGTGACATATTTTATTTTCCTGGGCTCCAAGATCACTGCAGATGGGGACTGCAGCCAAGAAATTAAAAAACGCTTGCTCCTTGGGAGGAAAGCCATGGCAAATCTAGACAGCACACTAAAAAGCAGAGACATCACCCTGTCAACAAAAGTGTGTATAGTCAAGGCTATGGTCTTCCCAGTTGCAATGTATGGCAGTGACAGTTGGACCATAAAAAAGGCTGAGCGCCAAAGAATTGAGGCCTTTGAGCTATGGTGCTGGAGAAGACTCCTGCGAGTCCCTTGGACTGCAAGGCGATCAAACCGGTCAGTCCTAGAGGAGATCAACCCTGACTGCTCTTTAGAAGGCCAGATCCTGAAGCTAAAACTCAAATACTTTGGCCACCTAATGAGAAGGAAGGACTCACTGGAGAAGAGCCTAATACTGGGAAATATTGAGGGCAATGGAAGAAGGGGACGACAGAGAATGAGGTGGCTGGATGGAGTCACTGAAGCAGTAGGCGTGAGCTTAAAGGGACTCCAGAAGATGGTAGAGGACAGGAAGGCCTGGAGGAACGTTGTCCATAGGGTCGCGATGGGTCAGACACGACTTCACAGCTAACAACAACAACAATGTTAGAGCAGGCTAGAAAACAGGTTCTGCGGATGGTTCTGTTGTTGGACTAAAATTCCATTTTAAGACCAACCTGGAAAACCTTTCAGAAGCTTATTATGATACCAATTTTCATTTAGGGGACTAATGACACCTGGGAAGCTGCATACTTGGCCTTTTAGGAAGCACTTCATGATAGAGAAAGAAACCTCTTTCTCCAATCAACCTCTAGGTCAGGGGTGTCAAACTCAATTTCATTGAGGGCCGCATCAGCATTGCAGTTGCCCTCAGGGGGCCGGGTGGGTATGGCCTGGGTGGGTGTGGCCTACTGGGTGGGCGTGGCTAGAGTGCGTATGGCCTACTGGGTGGGCATGGCCAGCTCTACATCATTCGCATCAAGGGTGCTTATGGGGGCCTGGGCAGGAGTGGGACAGATCTGAGGGTCTCTGGCAGAAGGAGGGTCTCTGGGCCAGGGCCAAGGCAGTGGCGGCCATTCCGTCACTGTTTCCAGGATGGCTTCACGGGCCGCATGAAACCACTTCGCGGGCCGGATCTGGCCCCCGGGCCTTGTGTTTGACATGTCTGCTCTAGGTTGATTAGAGAAAAAGAGAGCAGATGCTAAGAGTTTGCACTGCACTTTCCTTTCAGGAGAGCACCAATTCCACTTTTACTGAAGCTGATGCTTTCCAGATATGTTATTTTATTTTTATTTTATTTTAATTCCATTTATATCTTGCCCTTCTTCGAAGACTCAGGGCGGCTTACAAGCTTAGCAGTAGCCTTCATATATGCCTGCTTATTAGGGCTTTCACACACCCCCCCCAAGCAGCATTATTACAAAGTCAGCTTAATTGCCCCCAACAATCTGGGTCCTCATTTTATCTACCTCGGAAGGATGGAAGGCTGAGTCAACCTTGAGCCTGGTGGGATGCGAACCTGCACTAATTGCAGGCAGCTGGTGTTACTTAAGGAGGCATTAGCCCACTGCTCCACCAAGGCTCTTGTTAGAAATATCATTGTAATAATTCCTATCCTGTATATCCCATGACCTAATAGAATTTGTTGTTCAATTGCTAAGTCATGTCCAACTCTTTATGACCTGCATAAACTGTAGCATGCCAGCCCCTGTGTCCTGCACT
The DNA here is from genome assembly GCF_964194415.1 of Vipera berus. NCBI lineage: Eukaryota > Metazoa > Chordata > Lepidosauria > Squamata > Viperidae > Vipera > Vipera berus. Next base: position 10,740,254 of record NC_138205.1, on the reverse strand, counting down.
GTCTTCCAGAGTTTGCCCAAATACATGTTCATTGCATCAATGACACTCATCTCATCCTCTGCTGTCCCCTTCAATCTTTCCCAACATCAGGTCTTTTCCATTGACTCCTCTTTTCTCATTTGGTGGCCTTTCAAAGGGCAGTCAGGTTTGATTTCCATTAGGATGGACTTCATTTAGGATCTCCTTGCAGACCCAGAGTCTTCTCTAACACCACAAAATACACTTGACAAAATATACCAACATACACTGGTTAATGAAATAGCTGCTCTAATTTAATTTCCTCTTCCCTTCCCATTCCCTTTTCCTTTTCTGTGTGTAGCTGAGCATGTACTTGCTTTCAATAAAGTGCTTAGAAACTCCAGACATTTCTAAGTGGACAACAGTGGTGATGATGATGATGATGATGATGATGGTGATAATCACACAACATCCGGATAATCACGATGTCACCAAAATATTCAAGGAGGGGAAAAAAAGATCAACATCATCTTAAACATAATCTTGGCTTGGAAATTGACTAAGCTATGGTTTGATTTACTATGGCTTGTTGAATAAAGCACAACTAGCTGGGGTTTCACAATGCAGTACTAAACAATAAATTATGATTTGTGAGACACAATGACTGGAATCATACTGCTGTCTGAACCCAAATCAAATCATTGATGACTTTGACAAGTTATTTGTTAAGGTTCCAACTGATGAACCCAACCAAGTAAACACCTTTGAGGCTTTTCGACTGCTTAATGTAAAACTTTATTGAGTATATCATTTCAGCACGCATGCGAGCCAAACCAGCTCTGGCAAAATCTTACCCAATCCCACATAGTAAAAGTATAGAATTCCCCCTACCCCTTCTTGATCAGGTCACATTGCCCAATTAGGTGGAAAAATATTGTTCTGAGAAAGTGTCTCTGGGTCTGGTCAGACACCTGGTGAACTGTCCTTGGTTCTCACAGTCTGCTTTCTTGATCTTTTGAAGTCTGCATTCCAATCCCTTTCCCTCCCCCCAAGTTCATTCACAAGCTGAGAAGCAATAATTGATGGACCAGCAAAAGTGTGCTTGGAACTTGGCATTATTCTTGAAAGAAATTACAAAAGAAGGGATTCAATCTGAAATCAAGACGTGTGGTAGAAACCACTTCTGGAACTCCAGCTTCAGTGTCAGAAGGTGAAACAAAGTATAGCAATTTCTTGAAAGATTGTTGTTAGTTGTGAAGTCGTGTCTGACCCCTCACAACCCCATGGACAACGTTCTTCCAGGCCTTCCTGTCCTCTATCATCTTCTGGAGTCCATTTAGGCTCATGCCTACTGCTTCAGTGACTCCATCCAGCCACCTCATTCTCTGTCCCCTTCTTCTCTTGCCCTCAACCTTTCCCAGCATTAGGCTCTTCTCCAGTGAGTCCTTCCTTCTCGTTAGGTGGCCAAAGTATTTGAGTTTCAACTTCAGGATCTGGCCTTCTAAAGAGCAGTCAGGGTTGATCTCCTCTAGGACTGACCGGTTTGATCGCCTTGCAGTCCAAGGGACTCGCAGGAGTCTTCTCCAGCACCATAGTTCAAAGGCCTCAATTCTTTGGTGTTCAGCCTTTCTTATGGTCCAACTTTCACATACATTGCAACTGGGAAGACCATAGCCTTGACTATATGCACTTTTCTTGAAAGTTGGTATGCAACAACTAAACAAAACCCAATTTCTAGGCATGAATCTTACCATCCATTGATGCTGAACCCAGATTTATCCTGTTCTTAAACCTCAGCTCACCTTTCCCCACTTTTCCTTTTAAGGAGCTTAAGAGTAATATCAGCCTGGACTTCCCACAATAGAAATCAGGTCCAGACCTGCTGAGCCTCAGCAGAGCAGCTGAATCACATGCCTTTCATACATTGCCCTGGGACTAAATCACCCAACTGCATAACCTGGTGGGTGAGTAGTTGTCATTGTTTCTCACTAAAAGAGTCTTCTAGCCTTCTGACATCATGCTTTGAACTAGTCAAACCAGTTCTCCAGAACATCTTTAGATGATAGCTATTTCCTACCGCTGGGGGCAAAAATACCATAGGAGTGCAGGTTATGAAAGAGACAAGTCTACCTCTGCTTTTTTACTCCTCCTTTGTCTACATCTGTTTGTACTATCTAGGAAGGATGACTCCAGGGCAAGAATCAAGAAAGCAAGGGACGGAAGGTTCAGAGAAGAGTCAAGAATGTTGCACTGAACGTTGCACGGAAGGTTCCCTTATAATATCCAGATGAGATCTGCCCTGCAATGGGATGAGGAAACAGGAAGAGAGTGATATTCAAAGGAAACAAGTTTTAACACAAAGGAGTCAATGACCCATTTAACGAAGAGAAAGAGGCTCTCTGTGCATGCTCAGGATCCTTTCTTCTTTTCCATTGCTGCAGGCACTTCAAGCTGAATTTGTATAGGGTGCTTCAAGGGAAAACTGGCAGCAGTTAATTCTCACAATGCACTGCTTTGGGAACAAGCCAGGCTCCCTGTTTCATGTGTGTGTCCCCAAAAATAATACAATAAAGTGGGTGTTCGTCCCAGCTTCTGCCAACCTAGCAGTTCAAAAGCACGTAGAAATGCAAGTAGAAAAATAGGGACCACTCCGGTGGGAAGGTAACAGTGTTCCGTGTGCCTTTGGCGTCTAGTCATGCCAGCCACATGACCACAGAGACGTCCTCGGACAAGCGCTGGCTCTTCGGCTTTGAAATGGAGATGAGCACCAGCCCCTAGAGTCGGAAACAACTAGCACGCATGTGCGGGGGAAACTTTACCTTTACCTTTAAGTGCAGAGAATGGAAATCATGTTCAATGAATTAAAGGCAGAGAAAATGATTCTCCCATTTCAATTAAAAAAGGCTTCCCATTTGACCTAGAGGCCCACATCAAGCTTGCAGGAGTTGGATGGCTGCTCGTTGTGATTCTCAACCTTAGGAGAAATGAAGCTGGGAAAATGGAAAATGAAAATTTTAAAATTAAAGTACAAAATCTGAATTAAACAGGAATGAAGAAAAGTAATAGAAAGTGAAAGAAAAAAATATAAATAAAGGAGAGGAAAGGAAAGGAAAAGAAGTTTCTAATCTTCTTGACAATGATTATAGTTGCCTCAAAGGTTACACCATATTTTTCTTCTTTCCATAAACTACTTTTTAATCTTCAAACCTATATGTCACAAGTTTATTTTTCTCATTTCCAGGCACAATGTAGTTATTGATCTTTATCTAATCAAACAAGTTAATTTTGCCATTTCCTTTGTGGGATGTCAAAGTCTTTCCATTTTTTTATGCATATCGTAGCTTCTTAGGGGTAATCATATATAAAAGTAATGTTCTGTGGCTCTTTTCTAATTGACTGCCCCTTAATCCCAGCAAAAAAAAATCTGATTTTATTGATCATTGAATATTGATCATTATATGTATTTGAACCCAAAATTTTCTGGCTTTTTTAGAAGTCCACCAGGTGAGATAAAAATGTTCTCCACATTTCCAACATAAATTTGACAATATCCTTATACATTCTAGACAGGTTTTCTGGAGTCAAATACTTCATTTTATAAAATTTCTCTTTTAAATTGTAACATGATGTCAATTTTATCCACATATTTTCCCCACTTTTCCATCAGTACATTGTGTCCAAACTTCTAAGCCCATTTTGTCATGCAGTTCTTCACTTGTTCTTCTTTCATTTCAAATGTCAATAAAATTTATACACTTTAGCAATCATAGGTTCAATAGTTGTATATAGTTAAATTTCAAATTCTGTCTCAATTCCAAATGCTCTTCTATCTACCTTAAAACTTTGCCTTCACTGTGCATACAACATCACTGAAAACTAAATCTCTCTGTAGCCGAGTTGCTGTCTTGATTTCATCTTATATTCTCGATTGTTCTTGTTCTAACAGTTCTCAGTAGGTTAACCATTTCTCTTTACCTGCTGTTTCTTTCTTATAAAATGCTTCTTGTGCTAAGAACCATAAAAGCATTTTTAAACATAGTCTGGGAAGCATATCAATTGTTTTTTCCTGAAGGTTGGTGAAGTCTGAGAAATACACTTCCCCAGTCTGAGGCTCTTCAGATATGTTAGAACTGCTGTCTCCTCAAAACCTAGCCAACAAAGGCCTGTAAAGTGCCAGTCTCTAACGCTATATTTATAAAGACCTGAATCATGCAAGTCACTGTACTCCCTGTGATTCTCTATGGAAGTGAAAGTTGGAATTTAAAGAACCAGGGTGGGTAGAATATTCATGCCTTTGAACTTTAGTGTTGAAGAAGACTCCAGAGAAGGATCTATGGCAATTTGTCACAGCCAAATCTCCATAGCCAACCCACCATGGCCAACTTGCCATGGGGCACCTTTCTGGGGGACAAGAGTTACACTAATATAAAAGAAATGGTAGAGTAGAGTAGAGTAGAGTAGGGTAGGGTAGGGTAGGATAGCATAGCATAGCATAGCATAGCATAGCATAGCATAGCATTGTACCCCTGCGGCCCCTGACCCGGCGCAGATCCCAGCGAGCCCCATGGTACACCGCGGAGCTCCGGGAGATGAAGCGTCGGAGACGGGGCCTAGAGAGCCGTTGGAGATCCAGTCGATCCGAATCCGACCGGTTGCGACTAAGAATCCTCACCAGGTCTTATCTCGCAGCGATAAGGGTGGCGAGATCCAATTATTTTTCCACCCTCATCGCGTCCGCAGATAATCGCCCGGCTGCCCTGTTCAGAGTGACTCGCTCCCTTCTGAACCAAGAGGTGAGGGAGGAACCCTTACAGGGTCGAGCCGAGGAATTCGGTCAATATCTGTTGGACAAAATCGCTCGGATTCGAACCGGCCTGGACTCCAACTGGGCAGAGTCTGAGGAACAGGACATGGACAGTCTTGTCGACGTCATCTGGGAGGAATTCGATCCTGTGACTCCAAAGGAAGTGGACAGGATTATGAGGAGGTTGAGCTCCTCCACATGCTTACTGGACCCGTGCCCTTCCTGGCTGGCTTATGCAGCTCGAGAGGGGACACGAGGCTGGTTTCAGGCGGTCATCTCTGCTTCTCTGAGTGAGGGTCACTTCCCCACCTCCTTGAAGGAGGCGGTGGTGAGACCTCTCCTCAAGAAGCCCACCTTAGACCCAGCTTCATTGAATAACTTTCGTCCAGTCTCCAACCTTCGCTTCCTTGCGAAGGTTGTTGAGAGTGTGGTGGCGCATCAGCTTCCTCAGGTCCTGGAGGAAGCGGATTATCTAGACCCGTGCCAATCGGGCTTCAGGCCGGGCTACAGCACGGAGACGGCATTGGTCGCTCTGATGAATGATCTCTGGAGGGCCCGGGACAGGGGCCATTCCTCTGTCCTAGTCTTATTAGACCTTTTGGCGGCTTTCGATACCATCGACCATGGTATCTTGCTGCGGCGCCTCAGGGGATTGGGAGTGGGAGGCACGGTTCTGCGGTGGTTCTCCTCCTTTCTCCTGGGACGCTCGCAGTCGGTGTTGGCAGGAGGACAGAGGTCGACTCCGAGGCCTCTTGTTTGTGGAGTCCCTCAGGGGTCGGTTCTCTCGCCTCTCCTGTTCAACATCTACATGAAACCGCTAGGTGAGATCATTCACGGTTTTGGAGTAGGGTACCATCAGTATGCTGATGACACCCAGCTCTTCATCTCAACTCCAAACAGCATCAGTGATGCCTTCGACGTGATGTCCCGTTGCCTGGAAGCAGTCCGGGAATGGATGGGGAGGAACAGGCTTCAACTCAACCCGGACAAGACTGAATAGCTGTACATACCGGCATGCCAGGATACTCAGAACATTCCATCCCTTAACATCGGGGATGAGTTATTACCCCCTGTTGATAGGGCCCACAACCTGGGTGTCCTCCTAGACTCACAGCTATCCTTGGAAGATCACATAGGAGCTGTGACCAAGGGGGCCTTTACTCGGGTTCGACTGGTGCGCCAACTACGACCTTATCTGGACCTGGATGCCTTACGTACAGTCACCCATGCACTTGTGACCTCCCGCCTTGACTACTGTAATGCTCTCTACATGGGGCTGCCCTTGAGAGCCACTCGGAAGCTTCAACTGGTGCAGAGTGCAGCTGCACGAACACTTTTGGGGGCCTCCCGATACTCCCATATCACACCTCTCCTCCGTGAGCTGCACTGGCTTCCGGTTGCCTTCCGAGTGAAATTCAAGGTGCTAACAATGACATACAAAGCCCTACATAGCATGGGTCCGGATTACCTACGGGAGCACCTTCTGCCAACGTCAACACCCCTCCGTCCTGTACGCTCCCACAGAGAGGGCCTCCTCAGGGTGCCACCACTCAAAGAATGCCGGCTGGTGGCCCCCAGGGGGAGGGCATTCTCAGTGGGTGCACCAACCCTCTGGAACTGCTTGCCTACTGAAATCCGGATGGCCCCCGACCTTCGCACCTTCTGGCGCGACTTAAAAACTTACCTGTTCCAGCAGTCCGGCCTGGCCTGATAGCTCTTGGGGTTTCATTTGTTTTTACTATTGTTTTTACTATTGTTTAACTGTATACCTACCTTACTCTGTACACCGCCTCGAGTCCCTCGGGAGAAGGGCGGTATATAAAAACAAATAAATAAAATAAATAAATAAATAAATAAAAATAGCATAGCATAGCATAGCATAGCATAGCATAGCATAGCATAGCATAGCATAGCATAGCATAGCATAGCATAGCATAGCCTAGACTAGACTAGACTAGACTAGACTAGACTAGAGTAGACTAGACTAGAGTAGACTAGACTAGACTAGAATACTGGACTAGACTAGACTAGACTAGACTAGACTAGACTAGACTAGACTAGACCAGACCAGACCAGACCAGACCAGAATAGAATAGAATAGAATAGAATAGAATAGAATAGAATAGAATAGAATAGAATAGAATAGAATAGAATAGAATAGAATAGAATAGAATAGAATAGAATAGAATAGAATAGAATATCAGAGTTGGAAGGAACCTTGGAGGTCTTCTAATCCAACCCTCTGCTCAGGAAGAAAAACCTATACTATTTCAGACAAATAGTTGCCCAGTCTCTTCTTAAAAACTTCCAGTGTTGGAGTATTCACATCTTCTGGAGGCAAGTTCTTCCACTGATTAATTGTTCTAACTAATTGTTCAGGAAATTTCTTCTTAGTTCTAGGTTGCTTCTCTCCTTGATTATTATAACAACAACTGCCATCGTTCCGATAGATGAAACCCTTCAAAAGAACTTTGAGGCATAGTTTTCCTTAAAAAAATCTTTTATCTGGGAAAAAAAGTATCGGCACTACATAGTTGAACCCAAAAACTAAATTCCTGTCCCCCGATACAAAGTAACAAAGTGCAATTCCCACCCCCCAATAAACTGTCATAAATCACATTCCCCAATTAGCTTAAAACACAGCCCGCCAATTATCAGCTTGTCCTTGGGTTCCCAACCACACGTTATGTTATGGCTAGCTGAGCTTACATTCCAAACACCCCCCCCACACACACACTGCACCTAATTTCTAAAGCAAGGAAAATCATGTTAAAGGAATAGAGAAAATGGCTTCCTTTTAATCAGTTGTCAAAGCGGGAGCATCCAATGTTAGCAGCACTGACAACAACAACAATAATTATAATAATTATAATAATGTTGGAAAGGACCTTGGAGGTTATCTAGCCCAACCCCCTGCTCAGGCATTTCAGACAAATGGCTGTCCAGTCTCTCCTTAAAAACTCCCACTGTCGGAGCATTCATAGCTTTTGGAGGCAAGTTGTTCCACTGATTAATTGTTCTAACTATCAGGAAATTTCTCCTTAGTTCTAGGTTATTTCTCTCTTTGGTTAGTTTCTATCCATTGCTTCTTGTCCTACCTTCAGGTGCTTTGGAGAATAGCTTGACTCCCTCTTCTTTGTGGCAACCCTTGAGATATTGGAGCACTCCTATCATGTCACCCCTAGTCCTTCTTTTCATTAAACTAGACATACCCAATTCCAGCAACCATTCTTTGTTGCTCTTCTCTGCACTCTTTCTAGAGTCCCAACATCTTTTTTACATTGTGATGACCAAAACTGGATGCAGTATTCGAAGTTTGGGCTTACGAAGGCATTATAAAGTGGTATTAACACTTCATGCGATAGAATTCACTGGTAGAATAGAAACATTAAAGACAGGATGCAAAAGGATGGACAGAATGACATGTGAACGACAAAAATATTTATTTATTTTAAATATGTATTTGTTTATTTTATTTATTTATTTAAATTTTAAATAAATAAATCAAATGGTTAAATTGTCCCACAGCGACTTGTCCTGTGGCAAATTGGCCATGGTGAGTTGGTTGTGGTGGGTTGGCTGCAGAGATTTGACTGCAGAGAATTAGCTGTGGTGAGTTTTCCCTATTCCACCTGAGAATACCGTGGGAAGTCATGAAAACCAACCAATAGGTTATTGAAAAAAAATCAACCCAGAGTTCTCACTCTAGGCAAAAATGACCAGGCTCAAATTCTCCTACTTCAAATGTATGATGTGAAGTTCCAGCTCTCTGGAGAGGGCAATAGTGTGTTGTGATTCAGGGTCAGCCTGTGGGTTCGGCAGTTGGGTCGGATGACTCAGAGGAGGAGGAGGGGGGTGTTGAAGACCTTGCTGAGGGGGTTGAAGATCTTGCTGATGAGAGTCCTCAGCCAGGCCCCTCCCACTTGGTCACCACGGAGACCCAGTTGTGTGAGCCTGACAGCGTGGATGAAGATGACCCACAGCTGGCCCTGTTCAAGGACGCCCGACGCAGGAGGCAGTCAATTAGGAGTAAACAGAGGAAGGCAATGGGGCTTCTCGGAAGGAGGCAGAGAGAAGCCACGCCCTGAACTCTATATAAGGGGAATGTGTGGGGAGGGCTGGTTTGCTGAAGGCAACCGCTCGGATAGTTCGTGTTTCTTAAAGTTCCTGTTTCTTGGTTCATGTCTTGTTTGTTTTTGTAGTAATACATTTGGCAGGCGTAATTCCAGCCTCTTGCCGTTTGTAAAGGGGTTGCCTTTTCTGTAGGGCCGGTAGCAGGCTGGTACAGAACATAGTGCTAGGAAAAGTGGTAAGAAAAGAAGAAGAGGACAACCAGAAACATGATTAATGGACTCATTTATAGTTGTGACCACTGAGAGACTTGAAATAACATGCCAGGGATAGATTGTAATAGAAAAAATCTACAGTATCCATGTGGTCACTAGGAGTTGGAAACAACAATATCACATAATAAATTATATCAACATCTCCAACACAATCAAAGGAGGATAGGTTAAGTGAAGATTGAATTAATTTGGAGGGAGGGGGAGGCTATCATTAGTCTAAACAGGAAAACAGAGTAGAAGTAAACATAACAGAGAGGAGGAGACGGGACAGGAGGTAAACAGAATAGAACTTGTAGCAATTGAGCCACATTCCTTACAATTTTTTTTTAATCCCATTTATATCCCGCCCTTCTCCGAAGACTCAGGGTGGCTTACAATCTAAAGCACAAATCAAATTTCTGCTCATCTATTCTCTCCACATTAAAGCTTTTTGGATCAAAATTTGGTGGAACATGCAAAAGATTTTTAAGAGAAAGATAAAGTTTACCCCACAATTATTTTTACTGGGTGTTATTACAGATGGTGACATTAAAGAAATCAATTTGATGTTGAACCTCATAACAGCAGTGAGGTTATTGGTAGGGCAATATTGGAGGGAAGGACAGCCTGCCGACTATAGAAGAATGGACGCTTAAGGTGTCCAACTTAGCAGAAATGGCTAAGATCTCGGCTTACTTGAAGGATCACTCACAATAACGATACATTTCGGTTTGGAGAAGATGGATAGACTATATTCAGAAAATGTATGAGACCAAAAAGTTCCATTTAGCCTATGAATAAGATTGCTATAATTTAAGTCTTTTTTAATATTATTATTAGTTACAATAATGTATATATCATATGGTATTGTTATTGTATTAGTATAAATTGGATACTTGTAGTTTGTTTGTAATGATGTTATAGATGGGTTAAAGTGCATTGTGTATTTGGTTATTTACATAGTTGGTTAATGTTAGATAGATTATGGTTATTTTGTATTTGTAACCCTGTATTCAGCTTTGGGAAGTGGGGGAGGGGGAGGGGCTCTGGGGCGGGTTGGGAAGGGGATAATATTGTAACCTCAATAATTTTTTCCAATATTCTCTCCACTTGTACCTTTTCCACCATTTTCCACCAAAAGTAGTGTTTAAAATTAGCTTCTGTAATTATCTCTTGGAGCATGAGCAATTGACCTTAGGGAGGGTTTATCTGGTTTACCCAGTTGATCCAAACTACAGTGCACTAACAGGTGAAAGGACTCTGTGTGTTTATGCACAGAGGAATGAAGGAGAATCTTTGTAGAATCTTTGTAGCTCAGGGTTGAAATGAGAGGTCCCTGGTGCTCTCTGAGCTTGGTTGTTTTCTTGCAGATGTTTCATTACCCAAACTAAGTAACGTCATCAGTGCTGATAATAATGATAATATCTACTTTGAGCAATGAAATGTCTGCAGAAAAGCCGAGCACCAAGGACCACTCATGATCAGGAATGTTTCAACCCTCCAGGTCCATTGGAAGGAGAGCAAGGGAAAATGACACATCCTAATCCAGAACTTCCTGGATGAGGAGATTCCCATCATCTGCTCAACTTTGACTCCCACCTAGCCCATGTCTCGACAGGCTCAGAATGGCTCCATGCCGACAGTGTAATGAGTCTTTTGGACCTTGGCCAAACTCTTAATACAATTTGTTCAATGTTGTGTTTATTGACCAGGCTGAGTGTTGACGTATATGTATAGGCATGGCAGTGGAGAAAGGCAACATGCTGAATGTGGGAAAGGACTTTAAGAAAGGAAGAGTAAGTTGGGAAATAGAAAGGAAACGAGCAAAACTCAACCTAGAAATATAGTTCCTTCCATAGGCAATGAAGCCGTTCCCCATTTCATCCTGGGGCTGCCTTAACATTTTGCTTTTTGCTAAACCATGGTGACCATAAGGGCATCATGTTAAATTTTGCAGCTCAAGCAACATCTTTTAGAAAATATTGGAGAAAACACAGCTGGTGGACTGCATATGGTGCTGTTGTACAACGTGGTTTGCAAGACTGTGATTATTTTTAAATTGAAGAATCCAAATAAAGGATGAAGAATGCCCTAAAGGTCAAAGACAGAATGGAAAACATAGATCTCTGCTATGTCTCTACAGTCCCTGGAGGTTGATTTGCTAGGTCCAAAATCAAGAATGACACGTGGTGATTCTTCCAACCTGAGTATAGGAGATGACCAGGCTGAGCCTGAGGGAGGGGTGAAATGTGTCATCAGTCATGAGTCCCTTTGCACCTACAAGTGATCTAAATCCAGCCCACCATGAATTCCTTTTGATTCTTATCTATCACCAAGTTGCTTTGACCTGTTATATCTGTCATTTCTGCTATTTTTTAGTCCTTAAAAGGACTGTGGACTGTGGGTTGTGTGTGAAGCCAGGAGGTCCTCACGGATGTCTGGCTGCCAGTCCGTCTGTTACTCATTTAGCACCACCCAGGAGGCACGTGTGGCTTAAGGATTGCCACAGATGTGAGTAACTTTGCTGGCCGAACATCAGAGCACCACACAAAAGTGGATGGAAGCATGGAGTAGCTATACCTCCCAAGATATTTTTGAGCATATTAATCCTAATAATATACCTCCAGGGTTCAACTTACCCCGACACATATGGGTGACATACAATAGAATTAGAACGACTCATGGGGTGTGTGCTGATTCTTTGTATAAATGGGGGAAGACATCTTCAGCACAATGTGATTGCGGCTCTTCCCAACAGACTATCCAACATAAAGTGAGGGAATGCATTAATAGAAAATACCCAGGAGATTTTAAGGACTTCCTCTGCATAACAACGGTAGCTACTGACTGGATTTCCAAACTCGACATTGAATTCTGAAATGTTACTTCTGGTTTCCTCTTAGGTTTCCTTACTGTTTCTTTTTAATTGTTTTAACTGTTTTAACTTGTAAATATGAAACATTTTTAATATTGTGTGTGATCAGCCATACGCTAAATAAATTTGACCTGTTAGTAGTTCAGATTCTTGTAGAGAGTTTAACCTTGCCATAAAACTTTATACTCATATGAACTGCCTGGATCTTCTGATTTCCCTGGTGCTTAACACTGAGTTCTTTATTGTTTCACACCTATAGGCAAAATTTTGCCAGACTGAACATTCTACTATCTGCATTTACAATATACTCTATTAGGGAAAGGGTATCTTGACCATCTTTCTCTAACACATAATATCTGGGTGAGTTGCCTCTTACTCCTCTAGAATGTACCCCCTTTCTCCTGAGAATCTACCTCCCCTCTGCATTCCAAAACAGATTTTTTTTAATTAAACAGTAATTCCCCAGTTATCCAAATATATATATTTGGATTGGGAGGCACGTTCTTATAGTTTCTGTGAAGCCAATAGTTTAGCTAATAAACGTGTTATGGGTCTGTTCGTCCCCCATCCTCCCACAATCAATTGCATCAATCCTATTTTCATTGGGCTGGCTGGGGTCTGTTTAAACTTTGGTGCTCTGCCTCTCTCCCCTCTCCCCACCCACCAGGAGTGTTTGTCTTGCTGTGCGTAATCGTCTCACCGTTCGAGTAGCACTTCTTCCTGTGTTGCTGCCGTCTCAGCTGATCACTCCTCCATCATGCTAGCATCGCTATCCCTGTTGGTCAAATGCTCTCTCCTGATGTCCATGGGTCTCCTCATCACTTCCTGCTGCGCCGATGTATCAGCCAGTGAGAGGTTATGATCCTCTGCCTACCTGTTTGTGCCGGGAGGAAGTGTTCGTTGGTTGATTCATTTGGTCCTCCTGCTTGACAATACATGTTGGCACAGCATCTGGTAGGCTGGCAATAGCTCAATATGCCACTTAATGGAATGTTGATTGGATAACCAAGCGTCTTTTAACGTATATATATATATATATATATATATATATATATATATATATATATATATATATATATATATATATATATATATATATATATATATATATATATATATATATATATATATATATATATATATATATATATATATATATATATGAATGCACTGCCTTTATACCAAAGTGGGAGAATCTGTGGCTGTTCACTCAACTACAACTTCTAGCAATCTGGTGGTGAAAGACATTGGGAATTGTAGTTTGGAAAGGTCTGGGGGCTCAGAAAGATCTGGAAGCAAAGGCAGATGTTTCCAAAGTCTGCCTTCATTGACATTATGTCATGTCTCAGAGGGAAGGGATCCTCATCCATTTTTGTGTGTGCTGGCTTTGGAACTTCAGAACTGGGTTGTAGGTACCTTGAGGGGCTGTCCATCATAACTTCAAAGTGACCAGTCATTAAGCAAGGACTACTTATAGAAGTGGGAAGAAGACCAAGAAGTAATTCAGCATGACAGATACTGAAGTTGAAGCTCAAATACTTTGGCCACCGAATGAGAAGAGAGGATTCATTGGAAAAGACCCTGATGTTGGTGTTATGTTGTGGGTTCTGGAGCGCAGGAAGGACGCTGAGACAATGAGTACAGCATGGCAGATCTTTATTTGGTGGAAGTGACTGTACTTGGGAATAGGGGTTACCTGCCCTCCTTTTATACCTGGCCAGGTGAGCAGCCGGCCAATCGGTTTGAACCACTGTTTCCCGCCGAAACCTGGGTTCCCGCCAAAACAGTTATAGTTCAACGCCCCCTGGTGGTGACTGATATGTAAGTGTTTTATGTGTTCTCCTCACCTGGATACATAACAGTTGGGAAAGATTGAAGGCAAAAGGAGAAGGCCACAGAGAGGATGAGATGCAATGGGCATGAATTTGGGCAAAGTCCAGAATACAGTGGAGGACAGGAGGGTGTGGCATATTATGGTTCATGGGGTTGGGAAGAGTTGGACATGACTTAGTGACCAACAACAAATTCCAGCATGAACTGGGCCTTCAGTTGCAGCATCTGAAACAGCTTCCCTCCTGTCATCCTGGTGTCCCCTAGATATATTCAGATTACAACCTCCACAATTGCATACCAATTGCAATTGGTACTAGGTTAGGGATGGATAACCTAAAGGGCATAATTAATTAAATAACAAGATCAGATCTGGCAGAGCAATGGGCTCTCTGTATTAATGAGGTATCTCCCTGGACAGAATATAGGATGATTTTTATTTATAAAGGATGCAAAATAAAATGCTTTTGTCAAGCTGCTGAGAAGGTTTGGCTATTGGAACTCCTGGATTTCTTGATAAAATGAAAGGATAATTAAATTCTTTTAAAATATAGCAATGTGTCTGCGAATAGCTTCATATGCCTCTTCTTCAGCCTGTGTAGCTCTTTGACAGACAGTAAGGGTGACTGATGGAGGTTTCCACTTTTTCACATCCAGCCCAAACTTTTTTTTCTTGATTCTTTCCTAACAAAGCTAAGGCTGAGACCCCATTCACCACCATCCCACCAAGGATGCTTTCTATAGAACATAGAATCATGGGGCTGAAAGGGACCTCGGAGGTCTTCTAATCCAACCCACTTCTCAAAGCAGGAAGCCTCATACCATTCCTGTCCAATGGTTGTCCAATCTGTTTTTGAAAACCTCCAGTTTTACCAAATTTATTTACTTATTTATTTATCCCATTTCTGTACTCCCCTCATTTTACCTAGGTGATTCTCGGTTTGGTTTGCAATGAAAATAATATTTTTTTGTAAAAAGTTGGGTGAAGCAGAAGTCTCCAAAATCACTTTAGAACTGGAGGAGAGATCTGTGCAGTATCTCTGAGAATGGCCAGAATACTTTTCTCCCATTGCTCGGGAATCACAAGGGAGGTTAGGAGCAGAGAAAGGAATTTAGGAGCCCAGGACAAGCAAGAGCATCCTCTTCCTCTTTCGCTTGGTCCTTTATAGATTGGCACTTTCAGTTTTCACAACCCAGAAGGATCAGCCAGAAGATAGCCAAAGTGGAAGAAAGGGCTGCTGTTTTTTTTTTTATTGTGATTGAACTGGGAAAGGGAGGGGCAGGAAACACACCACTTCCTTCTTTTTAATCTGGCAGTTTTGCAATGAGAGCGGGTGGGGTAGGAAATTAGACTAGCAAACCATGGTGGTGGGGGGAATAGCTAGGAGAGTTCATCCCTTTATCACAACCGGCCACACAAAGTCAAAGGTCCAGATGCAAATAAGATTGACCAGATGCAAAAGCAGGTGGGGCGCCTGTGTTTGGTTCCTTATTAAGGAGAAAAATTTCCTTCAGGCTCAGTCTGGAGGCTGCTACAGCCTATTAGTGTAAGGGTGGACAACAGTGCTAGTAAGATTGGTAGGCTGATTCTCTGGATGTTTTGAAAGAGAGCTTCAAGTTTCTTGTCCTCAAGGTTGAAAAACAAAATAAGGCAAGGAAATGCCTTCCGTTTCTAAATTTAATTTGCACGTAGGTATAGTTGCTTTTTCTGGACAAAGGTCAGGAAACATGAATATATGGGAGATTGAAATTACAGACCAAGTTCTCTTTGTGCCAAAGATTTTAATGCCAGATCTCCATAATCCAAGTCTAACATTCTTGTGTGTGTGTGTGTGTGTGTGTGTGTGTGTGTGTGTGACTTCAAGTTAGTTTTTTGACTCTTGGCAACTGCCTGGACAAGTCCCTGCAGTTTTCTTGGCAAGATTTTTCAGACATGGTTTGCCATTGACTCCTTTCTAGAAAGGAGAGTGAATGACTGGCCTTGAGTCACCCAGCTGATTTTGTGCCTAAAGCAGGACTAGAACTCAGGATCTCCCAGTTTCCAGCCTGGTGCCTTAACTGCTACACCAAACCAATTCATTCTTCTTAACATGTCTAATTTTTCTGCAGCTTTATTTCCCCCTTCCTCGTAGGACTCCTGGCTACTGAATGTGGGTAGGAAAAACATGTCTTGGATGTGTGCTTAATGTTGGAGAACAGAAATTCTGGATCTTGACTGAACTTCTGGATCCAGAAATGCAGGCAAAGCTCTCAAATTCCTCCAGCCCTTTTTACAAAGCAAACCCTGGGGCAAATCCAGCATTTTCTTGGAAAGCTGAGAAAGTGCAAAAATCACTGCGCTCATCCAACTGCAGTAAAAAAAAATTGGCAATGGCTTTGGTGCATTGGAGAGCTGCTGTTGTTTGTACTAGAAATTAAATTGGGGGACAATTTAAGCAAACTTTGCTGTGAAGAAGGGATGACAAGCGTGAAATGACTTTAGCTCTCCAGCTCATTAGAGCCTCTAAATTTTTCAAGAAGTTGCTGTCTCCTTTTGGTCTCATTAGTTGCTTCTTCTTTAATGACTTCTAGCTGCTGACACTCGTGTTACCTTCTCTGGACTGACCTTTTTCCTGCCAATGGATTCTCGGTGGAATTGCAGCCCATAATGATCCAGTAGCTGGTCTAGGCCAGGATTGCATTTAAATTTTGTTGACTGGAAAGAAGAAAGGCAGGAAAAGGAACTGCTGGCTTTGACATTTTGCCTAAAAATGAACCAAAGTCCAAATAGATCAAGAGGATTAGAATTCTTCTTCTTAAAAATGTCCAGTGTTGGAGCACCCACAACTTCTGGAGGCAAGTCATTCCACTGATTAATTATCTAACTCTCAGGAAATTTGTCCTTAGTTCCATGTTGCATCTCTCCTTGGTTAGTTTCCATCCATTGAATGCAAGATACTTGAACACTGCTATCATGTCACCCCTAGTCAATGGTGGGATTCAAATATGTGAACAACTGGTTCTCTGTGTAGATGCTGCTTCCAGAAGTCCATTCTGGGCTTGCACAACAAAAAAATTAGCTACCGGTTCTGCCAAAGTTGTGTGAACTGGCTGAATCCTACCACTGCCCCTCGTTCTTCTTTTCATTAAACTAGTCATACCCAGTTCCCACAACCATTCTTCATTTGTTTTCTCCTCCAGCCCCCTAATCATCTTTGTTAAAGCACCTTTCACCAATAAGATATTAAAAATGACACACTCATTCAAACAACTGTGATTTGCGTCATCGTGGTGCTTGAAGGGTGACTTCACTGCAGGCATGTTGTCATTTTGACATCACTCCTCCTGGCTGCAGACACCCCTGGCAACAATCTTGTTTAGAAAAATAAACACCAAACTCTCTTTATTTCTGTGTGCACTTATCTCATCCTGTACAGCCCTGGAAAAGAAAAAAAAAACAACAAATAGAACTGACAGACAAATAGACTTTAAATCGGAACAATGTTTTCCTAAAGTTATAATACTTCCATTTTTAAATTTGTTTATTTATTAAATTTTGATCCTGTCATTCTTTCAGCAGTTCAAGGCAATGTATGTGGTACTGTTTCCACTTTTTTTCCACAACAACCCTGTGAAGGAGGTTTAGCTGAAGGGGAAAAATAATAATCAGAGAACAAATCTGTGTGGCTGGCAGCGAGAGTTGACAGCTGACTGTGAACCAGTACCTGGCTCCCTCTATTTTATAGTTCGACATTTAACTTGAATCCATTATTCTGTCTCTTGCTGTCTGGAATGATGGCAAACTGGTCTTGATCTTCTTCTGGAAGTCTTGCTTCTAGGACATTGCCCCTCTTTCTTCTCAAGGCTCAACATTCCAGCTTCTTTAGTCTCATCTTTTCCAGTCCTATTTCTAGCTCTGCTTTATTATCCTTCTTTGGACAGTGTAGGAATCTGCATTAAAATATTCTGTCCATATTGTTTGAGATTCAAGGTGTTGGTAATGACCTACAAAGCCCTACATGGCATGGGTCCGGAATACCTTGGGGAGCACCTGCGGCCGGCGTCAACTTCCCTCCACCCAGTACGCTCCCACAGAGAGGGCCTCCTCAGGGTGCCACCGGTCAAAGAATGTCGACTGGTGACCCCCAGGGGGAGGGCGTTCTCTGTGGGCACACCGGATTTATGGAACCATCTTCCAGTCGAGCTCCGGATGGCGCCTGACCTCCGCTCCTTCTGGCGCGATCTCAAAACCTACCTTTTCGAACAAGCTGGCCTGGCCTGATGGGATGGGGTTGGGTTTTATTAATCTGTTTTAATCTATTTTAATGTATGTTAACTTATTCATGGGCATTTGTTTAATTGTTTTTAATTTTTGTATCTTGTTTTTTAATATGTATTGCCCTGTTCACCGCCCTGAGTCCTTCGGGAGAAGGGCGGTATACAAATAAAATTAATAATAATAATAATAATAATAATAATAATAATAATAATAATAATAATAATAACAACAACAACAACAACAACAACAACAACAACAACAACAACATATGAAAGGAACCTCACCACTGCTCTGATTTTTTGGTTCCACTGTTGAACCGCTCCTATGGTTAGGCAATTGTTTCCACTAGTCAATGTCATCTTGCTCTCTACCGAAAGAGAAGGAGGAACAGGAGGATGGGGTATACAAGGAGAAGGGGAAGGAGAAAGAAAGAGATAGTGAACAAGGAGGAGGAGAAAGGATACAAGGAGAAAGAAAAGAAGAAAGATAAGGTGTACTAGGAGAAGGAGAAGCAAATGGAGACAGTTTATGAGGAGGAGGAGAAGAAGGAGAAGAAAAAAAGGAGAAGGAGAAGGTTTATTAGGAGGAGAAGGAGAAGAAAATATACAAAGAGAAAGAGAAGGTGTACAAGGAGAAGGAGAAAGTACATGAGGAAAAGAACAAAAAGGAGGAGATACTCCAAGGTGAAAGCAGTTTTCACCAATCACATATTAAAAATGACATTCTCATGGCAATATTTTGAAGAAGTTTTAAATTGAAGTCTTTGGGAGAAACACATTCATTAGCTTCAGAAGTTCATTGGGTGACTTTGGATCGCTTACTCCCTTTTCATATGAAGATCCCCAGAGATGAACTTGGAGAAGAAATATGGCAAATAAGCAACAGATGATTTAAGTCCAAGAAAAGAAAAGAAATTTAGAGCAATTCTGCCTTTGCTCCAAGGCTAAGTTTTTGTTCTTAACAATCTATTTCAGTAAGTTCCACTACTTCTTGTGGAGTCTGTTTCCTGACAAGGTCTACTTTGCAGGGCTGATGCTCCCCTCAACCTACCTCACAAGGTTATTGTTCTTGAAAAAAATTGGGAGGAGAGACCACTATGGAAGAAGGGGAACAACACTATCTGAAGTCTGGTATGGCCAAAGAAACTGTCAGGACATGTTTATGGAAAAGGACTTTATTGGCTTATTTCTGTATATTCTTGTAAAATGCATGCAGAGACATTTCCAAAAACAACAAAATATTTCTTTGGGCCATTTTGGGGGCTTTTTCTATCGCTTAGTAAGTGTTCTTTATTGTCCATTTTATAAATTGTCAAAGACATTTACACTGTGTAGAAGTAAGAACGTATGAGAAAGACAAAATAGGTCAGACGAGACTTTAATTAGAATTTTCATGAACTTTTCTCTTACTTTGCAGGGCTGTGGGAGGCTACAGCCCTGAAGGAAATTGGCTGTGATTAAAAACATAATTAAAAATATGTGCTTATTTACAACACAATTAAATTTACCAAAGCAGTCTTTTAAATCTTTCTGTTTATCTTACACCCACACATCCTCACTCAGGATGCTTCTGGGAATGGTTCCTTCCTTCCTTCCTTCCTTCCTTCCTTCCTTCCTTCCTTCCTTCCTTCCTTCCTTCCTTCCTTCCTTCCCCTTCCCTTCCCTTCCCTTCCCTTCCCTTCCTCCCCCTCCCTCCCTCTTAATTTAATGGTGGGGAAATAATGGAAAATAGACTTTGGATATGATTTGTTTTGCTCAAAATTATTTCCTTCCTTCCTTCCTTCCTTCCTTCCTTCCTTCCTTCCTTCCTTCCTTCCTTCCTTCCTTCCTTCCCTTCCCTTCCCTTCCCTTCCTTTCCTTTCCCTTCCTCCCCCTCCCTCCCTCTTAATTTAATGGTGGGGAAATAATGGAAAATTGGCTATGATTTTTTTTTGCTCAAAATTATTTCCTTCCTTCCTTCCTTCCTTCCTTCCTTCCTTCCTTCCTTCCTTCCTTCCTTCCTTCCTTCCTTCCTTCCTTCCTTCCTTCCTTCCCCTTCCCTTCCCTTCCCTTCCCTTCCCTTCCCTTCCCTTCCCTCCCTCTAAATTTAATGATGGGGAAATAATGAAAAATTGACTTTGAATATGATTTTTTTTGCTCAAAATTATTTCCTTCCTTCTCTCCCTCCCTCCCTGCCTGCTTTGGAAGAGTAGAGACTCGTGCTAAAAGGTTTGTGTTGGAGTCCCTCCCTTTCTCCCACGCCAGCTGTGGTTGGAGAGGAAAAGGTTAACATCGGCAGTCACTGTTTCGTCTCAGATTCAGGGACTGGGCTGGGCTTTGGGGAAGGCAGAGTTCCTGCCAGGGCAGAAAGAGAGAAGAACTTAATGCTGAGTCAAAGAAGGATTCTGGCAGGCAGGCAGATGTGAGCATACCGTGAGATCAGGTGAGGCACTGAGAAATAGGTTTGGGCTTGTGAGGCCTTCATTGTGGCAAGGAAGAGAGGAGAAGACTTTGCTTGTTTCATTCTGGTGGTGAACAGCCAGAGAATCCAATGGTAAGGTAAGAACATACAGTCTATGCGATAAGGGGCACAGGGCTGCCGCTGATATCTATGTTTGAGAGAGGGAGAACTCACCCAGGATTTTGTGATCAATATTTGCTTACCAGAATGACAAAACACTGAATCTGGCTGAGTTTGCTTTGACTTAGCAAGGAGCTTTGATCTTTAAGGGAATGAGAGGGACAAAGGAGTGTCACAGTATTTTACATTTGGTTAGTCCAGCTAAATGTGGGGATGTCTGAATTCAGATATAAAGGTCCCTTTAACAGTCTACCTACCACATTGGGTTGTAAGAAGTTTTAAAAAGTTGTCTATTGTGGGAACATCTCAGAAGAAGGTAGGACAGAAATTCTGAAGTCTGAAATTTGAGAGGTGGGGAAGGAATAAATATAGAAGGTTCCTGCTTTTGGGGGTGTCAATTTATTTCACCTATGCAACATTTATTTCCTTGATATTATTTTCCCCTCTCTTTTCTGGACTCTTTCTGCTTCTCTGATTTTCCTGACCATCTGTGATTCTCTCCCAACAATTTTTGTGTCTGGTTTAAAACCTACTTTCCGCCCATTCCAGTCTGAGCAGAATTTCCTCCAGAGATTGATCACGTTGGTGAGAAAGCAGGAGACAATCCCTTTGTCATCTTCTTCATTCATGAAGTTTTCAGAGATGAATTCACTAAGGAATATTTTACACCCTTAATTCTAAAAATGAAAGAAGTTCTGTCAGAAGTACTCATTGAGGTTTTCTTAATCTTGGGGCATTGTAGTGTAGTTTCTAAAACGAGGGAAGGGGGGAACCTGTAGGGTATTTAACCTATTTTTTCCTTGATACCAGAAAAACAGAAGTGGAGACTTATTAGAAAGCTAGCTAGATCTACCTGCCTGCTAAGGTCATATGTGTTTTATTGCTCCTAAAAAAAAGAGGAAAACAAATATTTCTAAAACTGTTTTTCTGGTGAAGGCAGCTGTAGCCCACAAAAACTTTATGCTTTCTAATAAAGCTGTTAGTTGGAAAAGGCCTGCCAGGCTCCACCATAGATTAAAACATCTGTTTCACAATGTTCAAGGTGTCTCCCCACCCCAAAGAATTAAGGCCAAATCCCAGGGAAAAATCTTAAGACTTGGGATGCAGAGAGAGAGAGAGAGAGAGAGAGAGAGAGAGAGAGAGAGAGAGAGAGAGAGAGAGAGAGAGAGAGAGAGAGAGAGAGAGAGAGAGAGAGAATGAGAATGAGACAAAATGAAAGAGAGAAGGAGAAAGAGAACGAAAGAGATAGAAAAACAGAGACAGACAGACAGACAGAATGGGGGGGGGGGGAGAGAAAGTTATTGGATGCATCTGATACATTTCCCCTGAAACATCACTTAGTGATGTTCAGGTGTGCTATGACTACAGCCGTTGTGGTTTGTTCAATAATCCACACTTAAGCAATATGTAAATCCAGCCTAAACTTCCCCGTATTACAGCTACTTTGTCTGCATGAAGCTTCATCTTGAGTTGGCAGAAAGGCTTTGGGGTGGTAGCAATGGTAAGCAATACAGCCAAAAAGAAAACAAAACTTCAGACGTACAGATTGTGCTGCTTAAGACAGCAAAAATATGCTAAACGCCTACAAGGCAAACACTTTGGACCCCTTAAGTAAATGATGAGATATAAACTGTAAGATTCATTCAAGTTCTAGGAAATAAATCTGAGTATATATATATATACATATATATATATATATATATATATATATATATATATATATATATACATATATATATATATATATGTGTGTGTGTGTGTGTGTGTGTGTGTGTGTGTGTGTGTGTGTAAAAGAAAGAAATTAAACAGAAAGACGAAAATGCAAAGGGGGGGGAGAAAAATAGAAAAGAAAGGAATAAAATAGTACAAAAGTTTTATAAAGAAGATCTGATCCTTATAGCAATCATAAATACATTACAGGTAGTCCTTGACTTAAAACAGAACATTTAGTGACCATTCAAAGTTATAAGAACGCTGAAAAAGGTGACTTACTGTATGACCATTTTTCATACTTATGACTATTGCAGCATTCCATAGTCATGTGATCAAAATTCCGATGCTTGGCAGCTGACTCCCATTTATGATGGTTGCAGTATCCTAGGGTCATGTGATCCCCTTTTGGGACCTTCTGACCTGCAAAATCAATGGGGAAACCAGATTCACTTCACAACCGTGTTACTAACTTAACAACTGCAGCAATTCACTTACCATCCTTGACGAGAAAGGTCGTAAAGTGTGGCAAAACTCACTTAACACTCAGCGACAGAAATTTGGGGCTCCATTATGGTCATAAGTCAAGGACTGCCTGTATAAATTTAACCTTTTATACTATGGTTACAACACAACTCTCTTCTTTCCATAATCAATCCTATCTAATCATCAAAATTAAAAATCTTTTTTCTTTTCTCTCTCAGGCAAAAGTCTGTAAAGGGGTAGAATAGGAGAGAACTTCAAAGGCAGCCTCAATCTTTAATCACAGTCTCTCCGTCTGTTGTTTTCTTATCTACTTCTTTCTGTTTTACATTTCCAGCACTGAAGCTACCAGCATGTTTTCTCACGTTGGATTTTGCTGAAACTACTGCTGAAATTACTGCTACTTTGGCTGTTTTGACTGCCTTCTTATCGTCTGGTTGAACTCCTCCTACCCTTCTGCTCAGTTGTAACTTTTCTCCTTCTTTGAGAGCTTCGGTTTCCCAGTTACTGGACACCATGGCCTCTAAGGGATGTAAGAATTTTTCATATCTAATGGGTCAAGAAGAGAATGCTTGCTCACCATGCTGACTCCTGTGGTTGAAGAGTAAGTAAGACCTTCTCCAAAGTGGGACTTCGCAGGAGCCAGTGAGCCATGCCCTGCCAGCGTCGTCCACGGGCAGCCAGTGACACCCCCAGAGAAGACCTCTTCTATCAAACCTATTATTGCTTGAGCCAGCAGTACCCTCTGATTCTTCTTCTCTTGGTCATCGTACTGAGCATCTGTGTGGCTCTCATTGCTACCACCTTTAGCAGTGGTAGGGTAAGTTTGCAATTAATTTAATTTAATTTAATTTAATTTAATTTAATTTAATTTAATTTGTATACCGCCCTTCTCCCGAAGGACTCAGGGCGGTGAACAGGGCAATACATAATAAAACTGGATACAAAAATTAAAAAGTAATTAAACAGCAATGCCTGTAATAAATTAATACACATTAAAAGTTAAGACCAAGTTATAAAACCCAACCCCATCCCATCAGGCCAGGCCAGATTGTTCAAAAATAAAAGTTTTGAGATCACGCCGGAAGGAGCGAAGGTCGGGGGCCGTCCGGAGCTCAGCCGGCAAGCGGTTCCATAGGTCTGGCGCGCCCACAGAGAACGCTCTCCCCCTGGGGGCCACCAATCGACATTCTTTGATCGGAGGCACCCTGAGGAGGCACTCTCTGTGGGAGCGCACTGGACGGAGGGAAGTTGATGCCGGCCGTAGGTGTTGCCGTAGGTAATCCGGACCCATGCCATGTAGGGCTTTGTAAGTCATCACTAACACCTTGAACCTCACCCGGAGGGCAACCAATGCAGCTCGCGGAGCAAAGGTGTAACATGGGAGTATCGGGAAACCCCCAGCACAACTCGCGCGGCTGCATTCTGCACAAGTTGGAGTCTCCGAGTGGACTTCAAGGGCAGCCCCATGTAGAGAGCATTACAGTAGTCTAGACGAGAAGTCACGAGCGCATGAGTGACTGTACGCAAGGCATCCCGGTCTAGATAGGGTTGCAACTGGCGCACCAGGCGAACCTGGGCAAAGGCCCCCCTAGTCACAGCTCCAATATGCTCTTCTAAAGAGAGCTGTGAATCTAGAAGGACCCCCAAGTTGCGCGCCCTATCTACGGGGGGTAATAACTCACCCCCCATGGCCAGAGATGGAATAATCGGAATTTCCCGGGATGCCGGCACGAACAGCCACTCAGTCTTGTCAGGGTTGAATCGAAGCCTGTTCCTCCCCATCCAGACCCGGACGCCTCCAGGCAGCGGGACATCACGTCGAGGGCATCACTGGGGTGGTTTGGGGTCGAAATAAAAAGCTGGGTATCATCAGCATATTGATGATACCCAACTCCAAAACCACGAATGATCTCACCCAGCGGATTCATGTAGATGTTGAACAGGAGAGGCAAGAGAATTGATCCCTGAGGAACTCCACAAATGAGAGGTCTCAAGGTCGATCTCTGCCCCCCTGCCAACACCGACTGCGAGCGTCCCAGAAGGTAGGAGGAGAACCACTGGAGAACTGTGCCTCCCACTCCTAACCCCCTGAGACGTCGCAGCAGGATACCATGGTCGATGGTATCAAAAGCCGCTGAGAGGTCTAAAAGGACTAGGACAGAGGAGCAGCCCCTGTCCCGAGCCCGCCAGAGATCATTCACCAGCGCGACCAATGCCGTCTCCGTGCTGTACCCGGGCCTGAAACCCGATTGGTACGGGTCTAGATAATCAGCTTCATCCAAGAACAAGGGGAGCTGTTGCGCCACCACGCTCTCAACAACCTTCGCCAGAAAGCGAAGGTTGGAGACCGGACGAAAGTTATTTAATATTGCTGGGTCCAAGGCAGGCTTCTTGAGGAGGGGTCTCACCACCGCCTCCTTCAAGGCCGCGGGAAAACTACCCTCACTCAAAGAGGCAGTAATCACTGCCTGGAGCCAGCCTCGTGTCACATCCCGGGCCGCATAAGTCAGCCAGGAGGGACACGGGTCCAACAAACACGTGGTGGAGCTCAGCTTCCCCATGATCTTGTCCACTTCTTCAGGAGTCACAGGATCGAACTCTTCCCAGATTAAATTGACAAGGCTGCCCGTATCCTCATCGTCAGACTCTGCCCAGTCGGAGTCCAGACTGGTCCAGATCCGAGCGATTTTGTCCGACAGAAATCGACTAAACTCCTCCTTAAGAGAGAGGAGGAGGGTCTGGTATCTTTGGAAAGAAGGACTGTAAGATCCAGTCTTCTAGGAACAGAAAGAATAAAGAGAAGACCTTTCTGGAGGTGCAGTCATGTAGAAAGTCTGCATTTCCCTTCGATTCTTGGGAATCTCTACTGAAATGAGCAGGAAGCGAGTGATGATAAAAAAAATGTTTCCCTGCCTAGGAAATGGCTGTAAATTTTTTCCAGGCAATTGTTGGCTGGAAAAATAAATGAATAAATAGGTCCAAGTCACTTTTCCCAGCTTTCCCACCTTCTTCCCCAGCAAAGAGATAAAAATAGAGGAAAAGAATAGAGACAGTTGAGATGACCATGAAAAAACTGCCCATCCAGGAAAATGCAGATATTTGGGTCTTTTAAAAGAACTGCAGAATTGAATCGTGGCATGATGGAATTGTAGAGTTAGAGGGAACATAAAGATTATCTATTCGAGGTTCCTCTGCAATATGCTGGAAAACTACTTAAGTCATCAATGAAAGATGGTTGTCCACCTTCTTCTTAAAAACCTTCAGATATAGAGAGCCTACAGTCTCCATGAGTAAACTGTTCCACCCATTGTACAGAACTTAATGTCAGGTGTTTTCCTTATATTCAAATGAAATTTAGGTGGCTGTAAGTTTTATCTTTAAATCCCTTAGCTTCTCTTTATGTACCTGAACATGGGTATCATGTCTCTTCTCAGTCTTATTTTCTCCAGCTTGAACATCTCCTTCAGCCTGTCCTCTTAGAGGTTGTCTAAAGACCCTGTAATATACTTGCTGTCCTCCTCTAAACCCTTTGGAAAGATGGCCCTCCAGGTGTGCACTTCACAGGTGCTAGAGAGGAATAATGACTTCACATCTCTTTAATACAATGCAGCCCAGAAGTATGATAACTCTTTTAGCAGCTCTTGGTAAACATGGCAGTGAGAGATGTTTGGAAAATTATGAATGGCTAAGAGCCAGATATCCAGTAGAATGGGGGGAAAAATCAGGAGTCTGATCACACATTTTCAGACTTTGTTAATCAGAAAAGGTGCTACCAGACTCCTTCTGATATTTTTGTCACTGTAAACTAATTTGACTCTTCTACAATACCTTTAATGGAATGGCGTCATCATTTATTTAAGGATGATGTTTCTTGAGAGTTTCAGAATGGACAAAGAAAATCTAAAAGTGTCACTATTCCCCATCCAAGCCTCACGTATATAATGTCATTCCAGTCTTTGGCCTGAATTCAGACTAAACAGACCTAGATAATGGTTTCTTCCAGAACTGTTGGAGTGTTCTCCCATCAGTTTCTTGATAACTTTCCACCCAAAGAAGAGATTAGAGATCAGGTTGACGAAAAGGGATAGTCTCCTAGAAGAACTGGGTGAAAGAATGACTTCTTGGGGAAGAAGGTGCACTGAGGCCTTCAAAATGTATGCCATCGTCTGCTCCTTCAGAGAAGCATCCATCACAGCTCAAAGCAGCCCCTGCTGACTGAATTAATAAAATTGTTTTTTTAAATCTAATTTAAATTTAACCAAGTTGAATTTCTTTGTCCTAAAACTTTCTATTTTGAGAAGATCTACACCAGTTGGCACCCCTATTGGAGAGATTTGGTCTTCAGCTTTTATAAAAACTTGCTGTGGTAAGCCCCCTGGAGATTGATGGTTCCAATTGGAGACCTGAAGAAAGATTGTCAGTTGTTGGTTGCTGGGTTGCCATCTGGAAATTTAAAGAGCCACTGTCCTAATTTCATTGCTCTGTGAAATATCATTTTGTTGAACTAAAAAAAACAATCCAACCCACCTGTCTTCATTGGACCACTAGTTCTTGGGTTGCTGTAATCCATATATGTTCTTTTCAATCCCTGGTGAGGATTTTCTCTGCCTTTTTAATTTCCACAACACTGTCCTATGCCCTAGGATATCAAACCATGAAGTAGGGCTGTGTTATATTATCCTTCTCATCTTTCCTATTACCCATTCCTTTAGGATCTTATGACTATCATTGAATGTTGTATCTTACAATTTATGATGATTGTAGTTTATGCTTATGATCATGATTTATCACTTGTTGGTTGTATGTACACTGACAGCTTATACACCAGGGACAAATTCCTTGTGTGTCTAATCACACTGGGCCAATAAAGAATATTCTATACTATACTATATGCTTCTCCCACCAGTGTTCCAGTGACAGTCATTTCTCTGAAATGATATAGGATCTCCTGCTTGACTAGAAGACCTCCAAGGTCCCTTCCAACACTGTAATTCTGTTATACATGATGGTCGGGGGTTGCAACCAGATTAACTGAGGCTGTTTTTTCTCTCTTCTCCAGGATTTCTCCTCCAACTTGGCTTTCCTGATTACATTATTCATCGCTCTGCTTATCTTCAGCCTCATCTTGGTCTTTGTGTGCATGGAAAACATCTTCCAGAGATGCACCCGCCTCTTCTCAGCTGTCATTTGGACTTGCCTGATTACAATGGGTTATGTATTCATCTTTGTTAGTGGAGTGGTTTGTGCTTGGGACCAGGTGAGGCACCAAGATTGGTTCATCTGCTGCATGAATATAAAAATGGGGAATCAGCATTTACAGAAGAAAGCTTTTCATAATCTTTTTTTTTAGGATCAAAGCCAATATACTGGATGATCCCAGGGAAAGGATTTGTGAAATTTGTGTCATGAAATAAGATATCATGATATCATGACATAAGATCTCCCCTTTTCTGTTTGGATCACAGTGAATACAGGAAGTCCTCAACTTAAAATAGTTTGCTCAGTGATCATTCGAAGATACAACAGCACTGAAAAAAGTGATTTGTGACCATTTTTCACACTTATGACCATTGCAGCATTCCTCATGGTCACATGATTTGCATTTGGATGCTTGACAACTGACTCATATTTATGACAGCTGCAATATCCTGGGGAATTTGATCCCCTTTTGCGACCTTTTGACAAGCAAAGTCAATGAGGAAGTCAGATTCACTTAACAACCGTGTTACTAATTTAACAACTGCAATGATTCACCTAACAAATGCGGCAAGAAAAGTCTTAAAGTGGGACAAAACTCTCTTAACTTTCTCAATTAGCAACATAAACTTTGGGTTCAATTGTGGTTGTAAGTTGAGGACTAACTGTAGAAATGTAAGGGACATTTCCCTGGTGCCATGCCCACCTTGCTTCACTGTGTAGAGCTGACAACTCCAGTTGTTCTCCAAGGACCTGACAGTGCTCCCCAAGTTCAATACATAAATTTACACCTCTTCCAAAATTTCAATTTTTCTGTGAATACAGTTTGTATCTTGATTTGATGGAATAACTAAGGCAGAGCAGATTCTCAGTTTTGACTCAGTCTATATGCAGATGATACCACTCTAATGGCAGAAAGTGAAGAGGAACTAAAGAGCCTCTTGTTGCGAGTGAAGAAGGAGAGTGCAAAACTTGGGTTGAAACTAAACATTAAGAAAACCAAGATCATGGCATCTGGCCCTCTCAATTCCTGGCAAATAGATGGGGAAGAAATGGAGGTAGTGACAGATTTTATTTTCCTGGGCTCCAAGATCACTGCAGATGGGGACTGTAGTCAAGAAATTAAAAGACGCTTGCTCCTTGGGAGGAAAGCCATGGCAAATCTAGACAGCACACTAAAAAGCAGAGACATCACCCTGTCAACAAAAGTGCGTATAGTCAAGGCTATGGTCTTCCCAGTTGCAATGTATGGCAGTGAAAGCTGGACCATAAGAAAGGCTGAGCGCCAAAGAATTGAAGCCTTTGAACTATGGTGCTGGAGAAGACTCCTGCGAGTCCCTTGGACTGCAAGGCGATCAAACCGGTCAGTCCTAGAGGAGATCAACCCTGACTGCTCTTTAGAAGGCCAGATCCTGAAGCTAAAACTCAAATACTTTGGCCATCTAATGAGAAGGAAGGACTCACTGGAGAAGAGCCTAATGCTGGGAAAGATTGAGGGCAATAGAAGAAGGGGATGACAGAGAATGAGGTGGCTGGATGGAGTCACTGAAGCAGTAGGCGTGAGCTTAAATGGACTCCAGAAGATGGTAGAGGACAGGAAGGCCTGGAGGAACATTGTCCATAGGGTCGCGATGGGTCGGACACGACTTCGCAACTAACAACAACAACATTATGAATAATGATTTCATTTGGTGATTTAGACTGTGTGAAACTCAGGTTTCTTGAGATTTTTCCTAGGTTCAGAAGCTTGGTTGTTTAATAGTGAAGTTTGGTTGTTTAAAGTGATATATTCAATCATTCATAATTAATGAATGATATGGTAGAAAATTACAAGCTCATTTACATTTTTGAATTCCTTGTTGATTCCTTAGTGCTTTATGCTTTTATTCTTTTGATCTGTTTTCTCTCTGTGTTGTGTTTTCTTGAAAAAAAAGTTTAATGAAATAAATTAAAGGGCTGGCTAGAGCCCCACCACCCCTACACACACACACACACACACACACACACACACACACACACACACGTGAACTGCCAGATGTTGGTGCTTCTTTGTTTGGGATTTGCTGCTCTAGAATGCAATTACAATTCTATTTGTTCTGATTAACAGAATTATTTATGTGTAAAAAGGCAAAATGCCTCTGTTTAACAGTTCTAGCCAACATTTTCCCCTGATTTCAACTTTTTCATTATTTTAAACAGAGTTTTTCACAGAGAGGTTTATAGAAGGCTTCCTTTCCTTTCCTTTCCTTTCCTTTCCTTTCCTTTCCTTTCCTTTCCTTTCCTTTCCTTTCCTTTCCTTTCCTTTCCTTTCCTTTCCTTTCCTTTCCTTTCCCCTCCCTTCCCCTCCCCTCCCCTCCCCTCCCCTCCTCCTCTCCTTTCCATATATGAAAGGGATCTGAAAGGAAACACTGAGATTTTCAGAAGTGTGAGAGAGAGATGAAGAACTGCCAAATTATTTAGGAAATTAGTGTCATCCAAGGAAGAATCAGTTAAATATAATTCATGTACTGGGAGCTGGAAGATGTCTATTGTGTTCCAAGCTGGAATCTTTGAAGAACCACTTCAATTTGCATTTATTCTACCTGTATGTTTTCCTGATATGAGTCCTTATGGGAAGTTGACCGGCATGAAATGTTTTTCTCCAAGGTCTCCTTCTTCCTCTTCATAATCTTCATTGTCTACACTATGTTGCCTGTTGGTATGAAAGATGCAGTAGTTGCCGGTATAGCAGCTTCTCTCTCGCACATCATAGTTCTGAGTATCTACCTCTCAATGGGCCACAGTTCACATTCACAACTGGCTGTGCAGGTAAGCCTACCCATCCCATCTGGACAAATGGGTTATCTATGACACACCTTTTCAAGCAGGTTTTTCCTGATTTATCCCAGTATTATCTGTTTACTTCATTTGAATTTTTCGGGTTCTCTCCAGGAGATACCATATTACATTAGCTTCAACACATGGCCTCCTTGTCAGCTCTGAGTTAAAAAGGTAAAGGTAAAGGTTCCCCCACACATGCGTGCTAGTCGTTTCCAACTCTAGGGGCCGGTGCTCATCTCTGTTTCAAAGCCGAAGAGCCAGCGCTTGTCCAAGGACGTCTCCGTGGTCATGTGGCCGGCATGACTAGATGCCAAAGGCTCATGGAATGCTGTTACCTTCCCACTGTAGTGGTCCCTATTTTTCTACTTGCATTTTTACGTGCTTTCGAACTGCTAGGTGGGCAGAAGCTGGGACAAGTAACTCTTGTCACTCTGCTACGCAGCACTCGGGATTCGACCCGCCAAACTGCCGACCTTCTGATCGACAAGCTCAGCGTCCTAACCCACTGAGCCACTGCGTCCCTCAGCTCTGAGTTACACAAGGACAAATCTCAAGTTGAAGTTTGTATTCCACTGAATGGAAACTCAAAGGCATTTAACTGAGGTTTGCTCTAACTTTTGGTACAATGATATCACAGATGCCCAAACCTTAGGCATCTCTTTGTCCATTGTAGGAATCCAATCCTAGAGCTTCAGAGGAAATGACTGACCAGGCTCCTGGGTGATTTATTCAGGAAGAACCTTAAAGTGTCCCCAAGCTGTTGTTTTTATTTGGCAAATCACTGCTTCATCAATATGTTTCTTATATTGTTCATCCAAGGGGTCTCTCTTCAAGTAAAGCCCATCCAGTTTAACCTGCAGGGTTTCTCTGCACTTAAATCTCATCCAGTTTAGTCTGCCGTGTCTCTTTGCAATTAAAGTCCACCCAATTTAACTTGCTGTTTGGAGCAGCAGAGAAGAAGAATAGTTCCTTTTTCCTATCTGCACTGCCATCCTCCCATCGCAGTCCTGATTCACTTTGTCTTTGTGTTTGCTTACAGCAATTGGCCAATCTAGTAATCTTTGTCTGTGGTAACTTGGTGGGTGCCTACCACAAGCATTTGATGGAGGTGGCCCTGGGAGAGACCTTCCATGAGACCTTCAACCTCATCCAATCTCGAGTTAAGCTGGAGTCAGAGAAGCGACACCAGGTGAGTGTGGAAGGAAATATGGAGAGAGAGGCACATAGGGAGAGATGTTTACCTAGTTGTAGTCACTCTTGTTGGATCTTGAAAAAGCAAAGCAGATTAGACAGAACTTTTTCCATCTGAAGAAAGGCTCTGTCAGTGATTGAGAGTTGTTTAAGATCTGAATGAACAGCAGAGAGTGGGTTAATGCTGCCTCCACCTGAGATCAGTTCTACATCTACATCTGTGAGAAGGTTCCACAACTACATCAGTTCTACATCTGTGAGAAGGTTCCACAACTCATTCCATTGATGCTTTTTTCTCCCCATCTTCTTTTTCCTTCTAGGAACATTTGCTCCTCTCCATCCTTCCTGCTTACATTGCTTTGGAGATGAAGGCCGAGATCATTGAGCGGCTCAGGGATGGAGGCCAGCCCCAGCGCCAGCATGAGAGTGCCAACAACTTCCACAACCTTTATGTCAAGAGGCACCAGAATGTCAGGTACTTAATTTAAAGGCATCAGCCATATGGAAGATTGCTAGGTGGGACTTTTATGGTTGAAGGAAGAGAAGGGTTGTGAATTTGGAGGAGTTGCTGGTCCTCCCTGTAGACAATGCTTTGAAGCATTTCTCCTCTTTTTTTTTGCCTTTCTTCCCCCATAGCATCCTCTATGCAGATATTGTTGGCTTCACACTTTTGGCCAGTGAATGTTCTCCCAAAGAGCTGGTGTTGATGCTCAATGAACTCTTTGGTAAATTTGATCAGATTGCCAAGGTGAGTAATGGTCTCCCTCCAAATAATCAGGTAATCCACAAATATTATGCATGCCTTGGTTACATTCTGTCTTTGACTACCTTTGGAAAGTATCTGGAAGTGACAATTGGTGCAAAATATGCACTCGGATTTAGATATCCTATTGATACCCTTGTTGTTATCCTACATGATGACCTCATGGTGAGATGCGTGGCAAACCAACCAACCAACCAAACGCCTGAACTCCAAATTCTGTGCTGGATGCCAGTGGTTTTCCTCAGCACAATTGCAAATACAGGTAGTTTTCGACTTACAACAGTTCATTTAGTGACTGTTCAAAGTTACAATGGCACTGAAAAAGGGACTTATGACTGTTTTTCACCCTTACAATTGTTGAGCATCCCCATGGTCACCTGATCAAAATTCGGACATTTGGCAACTGACCCATGTTTATGACGGTTCCAGTGTCCTAGGATCAGGTGATCCTTTTTGCAACCTTTTGACAAGCAAAGTCAATGAGAAAATTAGATTCACTTAGCAGCTGTATGGCTAACTTGACAACTGTGGTGATTCACTTAACAAATGTGACAAGAAAGATCATAAAATGGGGCAAAATTCACTTAAAAATGTCTTACTTAGCAAAGGGCTTAAAATTTTGGCCTCAATTTTGGTCATAAGTCGAGGACTACCTGTACTGATTTTTTAACCAGCTTGGGCTTCACTAAAGATCTTCTCTCATGTTATGAACCTGCCCAATAATTAAGAACTACAAGAGAGACTGCTCTGTAGTTTTCCTCACTGTCAGATGCCAACCCTTCTTCTAAAGCTTTATTGGGCTTCCATTTTCTCAAAATTTAGAAAATTTGTAAATCTGTAGACCTGCTATTCTTGGTGGTCTTCATGCCTACATTATGATTAATTTTAATATGTGGATTATCTTCTTAGATTCTATTTTCATTCTCAAAGTTTGTTTGTTAACTACCCTGAATCTACTCCAGAGTGATCTATAAAT
Source organism: Vipera berus (assembly GCF_964194415.1). Classification (NCBI taxonomy): domain Eukaryota; kingdom Metazoa; phylum Chordata; class Lepidosauria; order Squamata; family Viperidae; genus Vipera; species Vipera berus. Next base: position 10,706,503 of record NC_138205.1, on the reverse strand, counting down.
CAAAATTGAATATTCCTCTTTCCAAGGTGACCAAAATGGTGGCTTTAGAATGGAATTACATTTCTGTTTCTCCCCCTAGGATAATGAATGCATGAGGATCAAGATCTTAGGGGATTGCTACTATTGTGTGTCTGGATTGCCTGTATCTTTGCCGAACCATGCCCGGAATTGTGTCAAGATGGGCCTTGACATGTGTCGGTCCATCAAGTGAGTATGAGAGCTTCTCATATTGACAATGATACTTTTAGGAAGGACAACATCTTGTTCTATACAAGAATGAGCTTAACGTCCCTGATAATCACAATGAGGTGGTCACTGACCTCGAGCCAGACATCCTAGAATGTGAAGTGAAGTGGGCCTTAGAAAAGCTGAGCAACAACAAAGCTAGTGGAGGTGACAGTATTCCAGCTGACCTATTCAAAATCTTAAAAGACGATGCAGTAAAAGTGCTACACTCAATTTGCCAGCAAATTTAGAAAACTCAACAGTGGCCACAGGATTGGAAAAGATCAGTTTACATTCCAATTCCAGAGAAAGGCAGTGCCAAAGAATGTTCAAACTATTGTACCATTGCATTCATTCCTCATACTAGTAAAGGTATGCTTAAAATCCTACAAGCTAGACTCCAGCAGTATGTGGATCGAGAACTACCAGAAGTACAGGCAGGATTTCGAAGAGGCAGAGGAACTAGAGATCAAATTGCCAACATACGCTGGATCATGGAGAAAGCTAGAGAGTTCCAGAAAAACATCTACTTTTGCTTCATTGACTATGCTAAAGCCTTTGATTGTGTGGATCATAACAAACTGTGGCAAGTTCTTAAAGAGATGGGAGTACCAGACCATCTTATTTGTCTCTTGAGAAACTTATATGTGGGCCAAGAAGCAACAGTGAGAACTGGACACGGAAGCACTGATTGGTTCAAAATTGGGAAAGGAGTCCGGCAAGGCTGCATACTGTCACCCTGCCTATTTAACTTATATGCAGAGCACATCATAAGAAAGGCAGGGCTAGATGAATCAAAAGTTGGAATTAAGATTGCCGGAAGAAATATCAACAACCTAAGATATGCAGATGATACCACTCTAATGGCAGAAAGTGAAGAGGAACTAAAGAGCCTCTTGTTGCAGGTGAAGAAGGAGAGTGCAAAAGTTGGGTTGAAAGTTAACATTTAAAAACCCAAGATCATGGCATCTGGCCCTCTCAATTCCTGGCAAATAGATGGGGAAGAAATGGAGGTAGTGACAGATTTTATTTTCCTGGGCTCCAAGATCACTGCAGATGGGGACTGTAGCCAAGAAATTAAAAGATGCTTGCTCCTCGGGAGGAAAGCCATGGCAAATCTAGACAGCACACTAAAAAGCAGAGACATCACCCTGTCAACAAAAGTGTGTATAGTCAAGGCTATGGTCTTCCCAGTTGCAATGTATGGCAGTGAAAGTTGGACCATAAAAAAGGCTGAGCGCCAAAGAATTGAGGCCTTTGAACTATGGTGCTGGAGAAGACTCCTGCGAGTCCCTTGGACTGCAAGGCAATCAAACTGGTCAGTCCTAGAGGAGATCAACCCTGACTGCTCTTTGGAAGGCCAGATCCTAAAGCTAAAACTCAAATACTTTGGCCACCTAATGAGAAGGAAGGACTCACTGGAGAAGAGCCTAATGCTGGGAAAGATTAAGGGCAAGAGAAGAAGGGGATGACAGAGAATGAGGTGGCTGGATGGAGTCACTGAAGCAGTAGGCGTGAGCTTAAATGGACTCCAGAAGATGGTAGAGGACAGGAAGGCCTGGAGGAATGTTGTCCATAGGGTCGCGATGGGTCGGACACGACTTCGCAGCTAACAACAACTTTTAGGAAGGACAACATCTAGTTCTTTTGGTCTAGGAAAAGCCCTTTGTTGTTGGGGAGACTCAGCTTGAAATCTCCACTCCACCATAAATTAAGACATAGAATAGAATAACAGAGTGGAAAGGGACCTTGGACGTCTTCTAGTCCAACCCATATACCATTTCAGACAAATGGTTGTCCAATCTCTTCTTAAAAACTTCCAGTGTTGGAGCATTCACAATTTCTGGAGGCAAGTTGTTCCACTGATTAATTGTTCTGTCAGGAAATTTCTCCTTAGTTCTTGATTAGTTTTCATCCATTACTTCTTGTCCTGCCCTCAGGAGCTTTGGAGAATAGCTTGACTTCCTTCTTCTTTGTGGCAACCCCTGAAATACAGTAGCTATTTTTAATTAAGTTATTTTTAATTAGACAAAAATATTTTGCAAGGATGTGGTGGGAGTGACATTAGAAGAGCCATCCTAAGTATAAGGGGAAGATCATGTTGTAATCATAGCAACAAAACCATACTTCAAGTTACGAACAACTTGTCATTTTTGCTATGACAAAAGAGGCACATTATTCAATACATGATGGCAGGTTTACTGTATTATTTAACTTTAATTTAATTTAAGCACAAATGGAATTGAGGTAGTCCTCAACTTATGACTACCATTTGGCCCAAATTTCTGTTGCTAGGCAAGGCAGCTGTTAAGTGAATTCTCCACATTTTACAACCTTTCTTGCCATGTCGTTAAATGAATCACTGCAGTTGTTAAGTTAGTAAAACAGTTGTTAAGTGAATTGGCTTCCTATTGACTTTGCTTGTCAGAAGGTTGCAAGAGGTGATCACATAATCCAGGGACACTCTTAAATGTCATAAATATGAACCATTTGCCAAGCATCTGAATTTTGGTCACATGACTCACAGGGATGCTGCAACAGTCATAAGTGTGAAAACTGGCCATGAGACACCTGTTTCAGTACCATTGTAACTTCAAATGGTCACTGAACAAATGGTTGTAAGTTGAGAACTATTGAAATGAAACCTTTCAGCTGACTTCTACCCATTACTTTTTGACTGAAGTGATTATGGGGAGGCTGAGCTCCACCACATGTTTATTGGACCCGTGCCCCTCCTGGCTGGTTTATGCGGCTCAGGAAGGGACACGAGGCTGGTTCCAGGCGGTCATATCTGCTTCTTTGAGTAAGGGCAGTTTCCCCGCCGTCTTGAAGGAGGCGGTGGTGAGACCTCTCCTCAAGAAGCCTGCCTTGGACCCAGCTGTGTTAAATAACTTTCGTCCGGTCTCCAACCTTCGCTTCCTTGCGAAGGTTTAATTTAATTTAATTTAATAACATTTATATACCGCCCTTCTCCCTGAGGACTCAGGGCGGTTGTTGAGAGTGTGGTGGCGCATCAGCTCCCTCAGGTCCTGGATGAAGCGGATTATCTAGACCCGTACCAATCGGGTTTCAGGCCCGGGTAAAGCACGGAGACGGCATTGGTCGCTCTGGTGAATGATCTCTGGAGGGCCCGGGACAGGGGATATTCCTCTGTCCTAGTCCTATTAGACCTCTCAGCGGCGTTCGATACCATCGACCATGGTATCCTGCTGCGGCATCTCAGGGGATTGGGAGTGGGAGGCACAGTTTTTCAGTGGTTCTCCTCCTATCTCCTGGGACGTTCTCAGTCGGTGTTGGCAGGGGGGCAGAGGTCGACCCCGAGGCCTCTCGTTTGTGGAGTTCCTCAGGGGTCGGTCCTCTCGCCTCTCCTGTTCAACATCTATATGAAACCGCTGGGTGAGATCATTCCTGGTTTTGGAGTTGGGTATCATCAGTATGCTGATGATACCCAGCTTTTTATTTCGACCCCAAACCACCCCAGTGATGCCCTCGACGTGATGTCCCGTTGCCTGGAAGCGGTTCAGGTCTGGATGGGGAGGAACAGACTTCAACTCAACCCCGACAAGACTGAGTGGCTGTGCATACCGGCATCCCGGGATATTCAGAATATTCCATCTTTTTCTATGGGGGTGAGTTATTACCCCCCGTAGATAAGGCTCGCAACTTGGGAGTCCTCCTAGATTCACGGCTTACTTTGGAAGATCACATGGTGGCCGTGACTAGGGGGGCCTTCGCCCAGGTTCGCCTGGTGCGCCAGTTGCGGCCCTATCTAGACCGGGATGCCCTGTGTACGGTAACTCATGCGCTCGTGACCTCTCGTTTGGACTACTGCAATGCTCTCTACATGGGGCTGCCCTTGAGGACCACTCGGAGGCTCCAACTGGTACAGAATGCAGCCGCGAGAGTCATGTTGGGAGTTTCCCGATACTCCCATGTTACACCTCTACTCCGTGAGCTGCATTGGCTCCCAGTTGTCTTCCGAGTGAGATTCAAGGTACTGGTAATGGTGTTTAAGGCCCTACATGGCATGGGTCCGGAGTACCTTAGGGAGCACCTGCTGCCGGCATCAACTTCCCTCCGCCCTGTGCGTTCCCACAGAGAGGGCCTCCTCCGGGTGCCACCGATCAGAGAATGTCAATTGGTGGCTCCCAGGGGGAGATCCTTCTCTGTGGGCACCCCGGAGCTATGGAATCGGTTACCGGTTGAGCTCCGGATGGCGCCCGACCTCCGCTCTTTCCAACACGATCTGAAAACGCATTTGTTTGAACAAGCCGGCTTGGCCTGATGGGGGGTGGGTTGGGTTTTTTATTGTTCTTAATATTTGTATTTATTGTTTTTTACCTCGGGCATTATGTTTAATTCCTTTTAACTTTTGTATTTTTTGTATTTTATACATCTGCCCTGTTCACCGCCCTGAGTCCTTCGGGAGAAGGGCGGTATATAAATAATAATAATAATAATAATAATAATAATAATAATAATAATAATAATAATAATAATAATAATAATAATTCTTAAAATCACTTCAAAGGCTACTTGTGGTTATTGCCTCAGAAGAAGCTGTATACCACTCTTGAACAGGATTGGAAGTACCAAATATTGGGGTTGCTAGATACATATACTGAGGGCCAGTTTGTTGCCGTGAATAAGGCACTAGGCTATAACAGGGAGACTGTATGTTCTAATTTAGTCAGCTGGGTGTCCTTGGGCCAGTCACTCCCTCTCAGCATTAGGAAGCAGGCAATGGCAAACCACTTCTGAAATCTTGCCAAGAAAACAGCAGGTACTTCAGGCAGTCACCAGGAATCAACAATGAATCATAGGTACATACAGCCAAACATTGTTATATCTTGCTAAAGACTTTCTGTTTCCAAGCAGGGATACAGAAAATTGTATGTCCATCATTTCATTGGTTCCTGTTGCTGCTAATACTTGTAAAGTGCTATATCTCTATCTACTTCCTGACTACTTATTAATCTACTGTAGATTGGTGTTTTTCATAGCAACTTTATGATGTGTGGACTTCAACTCTTGGAATTTCCCAGTTGGCCTGCTGGGAAGTTCCCATATCTTAATGTTGTCAAGTTTGAAACAACCCCCCCCCCCCAAATCTAGACAAAAGTCTCCTTTGAGTAAAGAGACTTTGATGATGATGTTGTCACCGGCAATTCCATGTTTTTATATACACAAGTAGTCCTCATTATACACAATTGAGCCCAAAATTTATGTTGCTAGGTGAGACATTTGCTAAGTGAGATTTACCCCCTTTTTGTGATGTTTCTTGTCACAGTTGTTAAGTGAATCTCTGCAGATGCTAAGGTAACAACATGGTTATTAAATGAATCTGGCTTCCCCATTGACTTTGCTTGTCAGAAAGTCACAAAAGGTGATTGCTTGACCCCGGGACTCTGCAATTGTCAAAAATATGAGTCAGTTGTCAAGCATCTGAATTTTGATCATGGGTCTGGGGATGCCGCAATGGTCGTAAGTGTGAAAAATGGTCCTGTCACTTTTTCCAGTGCTGTTGTAACTTTGAACAGTCACTAAATGAACTGTTGTAAGTCGAGGCCTACCTGTAATAGTACAGAAGTAGTTTGCCATTGTTCTAGTCTGGATTTTTTTCCCCTATGACTTAATTTATTTATTTATTTATTTAATAATATTTATATACCGCCCTTCTCCCGAAGGACTCAGGGCGGTGAACGGGGCAAGAATAAAAATACCGTATATACTTGAGTATAAGCCGACTCGATTATAAGCCGAGACCCCTAATTTTACCCCAAAAAACTGGAAAAAGTTGGTGACTCGAGTATAAGCCGAGGCTGGGAAATGCAGCAGCTCACGGTAAATTTCAAAAATAAAAATACAGGTAGATAACAATAAAATTGCTTTAATTGAGGCATGTGGAAAAGAGGGTCAACAAAAACAATATATTATCAGTATATTCAACAAAAACAATATATTATCAGTATATTCAACAAAAACAATATATTATCAGTATATTCAACAAAAACAATATATTATCAGTATATTCAACAAAAACAATATATAATATTAAAGTATTAACAATAACTTTAAATGTACAAAAACCTTAACTCAATAAGCAACCAAGCTAAAACACAAGCATCAAAATCCTTCAAAACTGGATTCCTCCTCCTCATCTGTATCTGCAAACAGAGCTTCAGCTGCAGCTGGTGTGAGGTTATCATCATATACATTGTCACAGAGTTCGCTGTCATCACTATCACAGTTGTCCTCCTCATGCAAAGCAGTGTCTTCACTGCCATCCATAGCATTACTTATGCCACATTTCCTGAAGGCGTGCTTCACCATGTCCTCTGGAATCTCTTCCCATGCATCACGAACCCACTTTGCTATCAGTTCTATGTCAGGCTTCATCATATTTCCACCTTTTGTTAGTCGGGCTTGACCAGATGACATCCATTCGCACCACATCTTTCGCACACGGTCTTTGAAAGGTTTATTTAAACACACATCTAAGGGCTGTAATACAGATGTAAGCCCACCTGGAATAACGGCTAAAGTAACTTGAGAAGACTTTGCCAATGTTTTTATGTCATCAGATGTGTGGGCTCTGAACATATCCCAAACTAGCAATGATGGTTTTTTCTTTAAGGCTGCTCCTGGTCGTCCATTCCAAACTTCTTCCAGCCACTTTTTTGTTCCATCTTCATCCATCCAGCCTTTAACATGTGGGCGCACTGTAATTCGTGGTGGGAATTTGACCTTTTTAGGCAAGGTCTTTCTTTTAAAAATAATGACAGGCCGCAGCTTAGTTCCATTAGCCAAACATGACAGAACAACTGTAAAATGGTTTTTCTCATTACCTGTGGTTCTGAGTAAAACAGTTTTGTCTCCCAAACTTGCCACGGTTCTGTTGCTTGGAAGATCAAAGGTCATAGGTGTTTCATCCATATTCCCAATATCTCCCAGGTCATAGTTATGGATCTTTCTTTGTTTTATGATGAATGAATGGAATGACATCACTTTTTCATCAAGGTCTTTTGGCAACTTCTGTGAAATCTTTGTTCTTTGCCGCAAACATAGGCCATACCTATTCATGAAGCCAGTACACCATCCTGCTGACGCAACAAAATTTTCAATGCCTGGTACTTTTAATTTGTCATCTTTAGCCATTTGAAGGGCACGTAAGCGAATTCCCATGCGTGTTACACAGTAACCATTTTGACGACACTCCATAACCCATTCATGCAATTCAGTCTCTAGAGCCACATATGGAGTTGTTAAACCACGTCGAGCTTTTTTTGCCTTTGGAATCTTTTCCAACTCAGCTTTCATTTTCCGCCACTCCCTCACTTGTTTTTCATCAACACCAAATTCCCTACTTGCAATACTGTTATTGCTTTTTTCTGCTCTTAACACAACCTTTAGTTTGAAAGCAGCTTCGTATGACCTGCGTCTTTGTTTTGGTGCAGGAGTACTAGAAGTACTGGGCTCCATTTCTAACAGGAATGGGGAGGTCTGCTAGGGAGGCGGCAGTCAAGCGTTGTTTCCCTCCTCGTGGGTGGGTGTGTGTGGGGGGGAGGGGGCAGTCAAGCGTTGTTTCCCTCCTCAGTCAAGCTTGTTTCCCTCCTTGTGCGTGCGTGTGTGTGTGTGTGGGGGGAGGGGCTTGTTTCCCTCCTCAGTCAAGCTTGTTTCCCTCCTCGTGCTTGCGTGTGTGTGGGGGGGGGCTTGTTTCCCTCCTCAGTCAAGCTTGTTTCCCTCCTCGTGCGTGCGTGTGTGTGTGTGTGTGTGTGTGTGTGTGTCAAGCGTTGTGTTGTTTCCACGTAGGCCCCGGGCTGCGTCCCCGGCGACTCCGCTCCCTCCCCTCACCTCCGGGCCGGGCTTCTCGCCGGCGGGCTGGCTGGCTGGTGCTGGTCCCCGGGCGAGGCAGCGGGCGAGCGGCAGCGGCATTTTCGGGGCGGCACGGGTGAGCGATGGGGGGGGGGAAAGCACGGGTGAGCGATGGGGGGGGGAAAAGCGGCAGCGGCATTTTCGGGGGCAGCGGGTGAGCGACTCCGCTCCCTCCCCTCACCTCCGGGCCGGGCTTCTCGCCGGCGGGCTGGCTGGCTGGTGCTGGTCCCCGGGCGAGGCAGCGGGCGAGCGGCAGCGGCATTTTCGGGGCGGCACGGGTGAGCGATGGGGGGGGAAATCACGGGTGAGCGATGGGGGGGGAAAGCGGCAGCGGCATTTTCGGGGGCAGCGGGTGAGCGACTCCGCTCCCTCCCCTCACCTCCGGGCCGGGCTTCTCGCCGACGGGCTGGCTGGCTGGTGCTGGTCCCCGGGCGAGGCAGCGGGCGAGCGGCAGTGGCATTTTCGGGGCGGCACGGGTGAGCGATGGGGGGGAAAGCACGGGTGAGCGATGGGGGGGGGAAAGTGGCAGCGGCATTTTCGGGGGCAGCGGGTGAGCGACTCCGCTCCCTCCCCTCACCTCCGGGCCGGGCTTCTCGCCGGCGGGCTGGCTGGCTGGTGCTGGTCCCCGGGCGAGGCAGCGAGCGAGCGGGCGGCGGCAGCGGCATTTTCGGGGCGGCACGGGTGAGCGATGGGGGGGGAAAAGCGGCAGCGGCATTTTCGGGGGCAGCGGGTGAGCGACTCCGCTCCCTCCCCTCACCTCCGGGCCGGGCTTCTCGCCGGCGGGCTGGCTGGCTGGTGCTGGTCCCCGGGCGAGGCAGTGAGCGAGCGGGCGGCGGCAGCGGCATTTTCGGGGCGGCACGGGTGAGCGATGGGGGGGAAAGCACGGGTGAGTGATGGGGGGAAAGCACGGGTGAGCGATGGGGGGGGAAAGCACGGGTGAGCGATGGGGGGGAAAGCGGCAGCGGCGGCATTTTCGGGGGCAGCGGGTGAGCGACTCCGCTCCCTCCCCTCACCTCCGGGCCGGGCTTCTCGCCAGCAGGCTGGCTGGCTGGTGCTGGTCCCCGGGCGAGGCAGCGAGCGAGCGGGCAGCGGCAGCGGCATTTTCGGGGCGGCACGGGTGAGCGATGGGGGGGAAAGCACGGGTGAGCGATGGGGGGGGAAAGCGGCAGCGGCATTTTCGGGGGCAGCGGGTGAGCGACTCCGCTCCCTCCCCTCACCTCCGGGCCGGGCTTCTCGCCGGCGGGCTGGCTGGCTGGTGCTGGTCCCCGGGCGAGGCAGCAAGCGAGTGGGCGGCGGCAGCGGCATTTTCAGGGCGGCACGGGTGAGCGATGGGGGGGGAAAGCACGGGTGAGCGATGGGGGGGGAAAAGCGGCAGCGGCATTTTCGGGGGCAGCGGGTGAGCGACTCCGCTCCCTCCCCTCACCTCCGGGCCGGGCTTCTTGCTGGCGGGCTGGCTGGCTGGTGGTGGTCCCCGGGCGAGGCAGCGAGCGAGCGGGCGAGCGGCGGCGGTATGTTCGGGGCGGCACGGGTGAGCGAGGGGGGGGGAAGCGGCAGCGGCATTTTCGGGGGCAGCAGGTGAGCGATGGGGGGGAAAAGCGGCAGCGGCATTTTCGGGGGCAGCGGGTGAGCGATGGGGGGAAAGCAGCAGCGGCATTTTCGGGAGCAGCAGGTGAGCGATGGGGGGGGAAAAGCGGCAGCGGCATTTTCGGGGGCGGCGGGTGAGCGATGGGGGGGAAAGCGGCAGCGGCATTTTCGGGGGCAGCGGGTGAGCGATGGGGGGGGAAAGCGGCAGCGGCGGTTGTTGGGGGCGCAGCAGGCGAGGCAGCTTCTCTCAGCAGCCTGTTCCGAACGAAGGGACAGTTCTTTTTTTTTGTTGACTGGAGTATAAGCCGAAGTGGAGTTTTTCAGCCCAAAAAGTGGGCTGAAAAATTCGGCTTATACTCAAGTATATACGGTACAAAGTTACAAAAATTAAAAATGGATTAAATATATGCCCACTAAAAACAGTCAATACAATATTAAAACCCCAATAAAACAACAATAAAAAACCCCACCTGAGCTAAGATTTCCAACTAAAAAGTAAAGGTAAAGGTTCCCCTGCACATACGTGCTAGCCGTTTCTGACTCTAGGGGCCGGTGCTCATCATTTCCAACTATGAAGTCCAATTCTGCTTAGGTTTTGGATATCAGCCTGCATTGACTGGGTGCTGCTATCTAATGAGCCATGAATATATAGAAACGTTTTAGGAACTTGGCTTAGATTGCTTAATGAAATACAACAACACTGTGTTAGAATTTGTTTTTCCACAGGAAGCTGCGTGATGCCACCGGAGTGGACATCAACATGAGAGTTGGAGTCCATTCGGGAAATGTCCTCTGTGGGGTGATTGGTCTCCAAAAGTGGCAATATGATGTCTGGTCTGATGATGTGACATTAGCCAATCACATGGAGGCAGGAGGCGTGCCAGGGTGAGTGGAAACAGAGGGTGAGCTGTGCGCTCCTGACTATCACAGAAGGTGTTTATGTCTGTGGCTTAGCTTTGAATGTGGGCTCTAGTGACTCAGATTCAGGTATCTGTGAGCAGGGCAAAAGAGGGGCAAGTGACACCCACAACATGATGGGGTCACGATGCGAATAATACAAATTGTGCACCGTATTTTATGATACACAGGTAATCACTGTGGTTTCTACCGGATGCCAATTACATGGAAACAAACTGCAGTGAGCATTCCAATTATGTTTGTGTGCTTTTGACTATGGTTTTGTGGATATTCTCAGTCATCCAAGTCATAGTTGCCTCAAAGGTGCTTTTTCAAAAGGCAACTAGACTTTTTTTTTTCCTGACAAAAGCGAAGAAAGTTGCTAGTGAATAAGGAAAAAAAGGAAGCCAGTTAAGCATCATTGTTAGTGGTGTTTTATTGTGAAATGGACAACTCTGGTTCAAGTATCCCCACACAGTTTCTTAGGTCCAAAGCCCAATCTATCCTGTTATTATACAGACAAGATAACCTTTATTGTCATTTTTACTGTGGGCATACTGGCACACATTAAAAATGAAATTCAGTTGCCTACTCTCAAAAGTGTACACATACCTTAAAGGTAAAGGTAAAGGTTCCCCCGCACGTGCGTGCTAGTCGTTTCCGACTCTAGGGGCCGGTGCTCATCTCCGTTTCAAAGCCGAAGAGCCAGCGCTTGTTCAAGGACGTCTCCACAGTCATGTGGCCGGCATGACTAAACGCCAAAGGCACACGGAACGCTGTTACCTTCCCACCGTAGTGGTCCCTATTTTTCTACTTGCATTTTTTACGTGCTTTCAAACTGCTAGGTTGGCAGAAGCTGGGACGAGTAACAGGCGCTCACTCTGTTACACGGCACTCGGGATTCGACCCACCAAACTGCCGACCTTCTGATCGACAAGCTCAGCGTCCTAACCCACTGAGCCACCACGTCCCTCTACACATACCTTACACACATATAAACATGCTATATACAACATATGAATATACCTACACTCTTCCATATAAATATATATAAATATTAATTACTGCCCATCTTGGAATACATAGCGGAATGGACACTGATTAATATTTATATGTATTTATATATACATGTGATTGTTTTGGAGAATTTACCTATGGAAGAATTCCTGCTCCAACACATGGTTCCCTTGGATATTTTTCAGTAATCTTCTTGGAAAGCTGACCTCATCTTGGGTTAAAAGGACCAACCCTGGTCTTTTCCCAGATACCAAGAGTTGGAAACAGTCTTCACCTACTCTATCCTTCTTGATATATTTGAACCCAAACATCTCCATTCTACTCCTTGGATGGGTTTTCTCTCAGGGGCCCCCCTAAAATAATTGGCTTGAAGTGAGGAAGTGAGGTGATCCTTAACCGTTGTTTTCTGAGATAACCAAAGGAGAAGAAGTAGATGTATAGAGTGTTCTGGGAATAAAATGAAAGACGGCTTGTTGCTTACAGTTCCTGAGCTTCCCAAAGAAAGGTGAGATGAAGATGTAACTACCATCTCCATCCCATCTCCTGGTACCATCTACGACCAGGGGTGGTGGTAGTAATATGGTCTTGATGAAAGACAGTGAAGATAGATACAATTGATGAGAGGATGGGAGTCATCTGATTCTGGAATAAATAACTAAATGTCCAGTTTTAGGATCTGCAAGGATTGTGGATTCCCACCCACCCCTACCCCACACCCAGAACTCAAGGCTGTTGATCTGACTAAAGTTTATAATCAGATTAAAAGAATATTGGTTATTTCATTATAACTGTTCCAATAAAATAAACTATTTTTGTCTTTTCAAAGGCATTTGTGTATCTGCTTAAAGGCAGTCCAGCAAAATGATTGAGAGCACCTATTTCCATTTCTCAGAATTAAACTGAAATATATGGGCAGTGCTGCTCCCAAGAGGAAAAAAGAAGAATTACACAAGCTAAAGTGCAAATACAGTACATAAAATATATGAGAGATATATCTCGAGTCAATCTTACAGAGATTTTATTTGACAAGTAGATTTGGAGATGACCCAACTAGATCTCCCTTTTTAATCAATTTTCCAGTTGAATCCTTGAATTGACTATCACCACACTGACCTGATGATTTGAGGTTTATTTGCTCATGCACATAAAGAGACTTTTTTTAAAAAAAATATTCTATTGGATAAATTAACTTTCAGAATTACATGGACCTAGTTCAGAGATCTAGTGATTCATATGAACAATCTGGTTTGGATTTGACTGTCAATGAAAAATAGATTCTGGGCAGTGAACAGTAATTTGTGGGCTAACTACTACATTTCCCTTTCAGAAGAGTTCATATCACAGAAGCTACCTTGTCACACCTGGGTGGAATGTACACTGTGGAAGAAGTTTGCTGTGTGCGAGACTCTTACTTAAGGGAGAACCGCATCAAGACCTTCTTAGTTGTGGATCCCAGAGTAAGGAGCTTCCAAATATTATTATAGCCCAGTAGATTAATTCTACATGATGCTTATATACAATGTGTTTGAAAGTTGCATACTTTGTATGGAGAAGATCCCTATGTCACATTCTGGTCTTTGCAAGAAATCATAATTGGATCAAAATCAATGTTAGAGAGCTGCCATGGCATAACGATGGCTAGATGGAACCAATATCAAATTTAAGTTCTTACACAGAAGTTATTTTTATCAATAGGGTTGAATATTTTCCCAGTATTGTCTGCATCTTCTAAGCACAGTAAGGATGTTTAAGTATCTACAATTCTAAGACAAGCCTCATTTTTTTAGGGACAGCTATGTATCTCTGAGGTTCAGCTGCTATTCAAAACCTTACAATTTCCAAGTTGGCCTCTGGAGACTAGATGTTATTAAACTATAAATCCCAGAATCCCCAATTAATCTGTTCAGTGATGAGGATACTAGGGACTGTAATTTAAGAATTTTCTGAAAGTCACACAGCTTATTCTTGAGTAAAATTATTGAGCAATAGGTAGTGGGACAACCTCATTCTAAATCCCAGAGAAATATTAGATACAAAAATAATCTGATTTTATGTATGCTACCTTGCTGGGAGATTCTGCATGGTAGTATCCTGACACCAGACTGAGCTATGGATCTGGCCAAAGGACCAGAAACCTTTTATTTTGCAACAAAGCCAGATGAGGTTCTTGGGGAATTTTATCACTATCTCAGTGTTATAACCTGTCCTTGTGCAGCAGGATTATACCACACAGAAATCCATGCAAAACTGGAGGTAGACATACTTTCACAAAACAGGGTGGGATTTGCTACTCAGGAACCTCCCTTGCATTTTTTTGTTTCTATGATGTTTAGGCTGAAGAAGAAAGCTCCAGGGACATTCTCTCACCTGCACCAGGTGAGAGCTTCATGATGAGGGCCTCTGTCCGGATGACTCGCTACCTGGAATCTTGGGGAGCTGCCAAACCCTTTGCCAACCTCAAACCTCTGGACAATCTCCCAGGAGAGTCACCAGGATTTGTTCGGAATAACTATTCGGTATGTCTAGCATGCTAGTTGTTTCTGACTCTAGGGGCTGGTGCTCATCTCCGTTTCAAAGCTGAAGAGCCAGCGTTTGTCCGAGGACGTCTCCATGGTCATGTGGCCAGCATGACTAGATGGCAAAGGCGCCCGTAATGCTGTTACCTTCCCACCATAGTAGTCCCTATTTTTCTACTTGCATTTTTACATGCTTTCGAACTGCTAGGTTGGCAGAAGCTGGGACGAGGAACAGGAGCTCACTCTGTTACGCGGCACTCAGGATTCGACCTGCCAAACTGCTTTACCTTTATGTCTAGCATGAGGAACACTTCTTTTGGCTACCCAACCTGGTCATTGTTCCATTCTTTATAACTTGATAGGATTGGCACAAAATGTAGGCAAACTTGCCTGTGAATTTCAGATTATTTTACATTTTAGTATACTCTTGGACACAGATATATTTGGACAACAAAGGTGACAAACAAGCAAGTCCTGGAGACATAACACCAGACATGTGTGACTGGCTCAAAGTTGACTCAGCCTTCCATCCTTCCAGGATCGGTAAAACGAAACAAGAGAAAGCCCAAAATAGAAGCCAGAAAGAACCAGGTGCCACATTAGCTGGTTAGATGCTTGGAAGATTTTTTTTTTAAAGATGAGTTCTAAGTGCCCATCCAGGTGCTACCTATATTATCTTTAACACTTAGTATAGTTTAAGAATGAGCAAAATATTCCAGGCATAAACAGCTTTCCTGACCAGCTTCAAGTTGACTCAGGTTTCTATCCTTCTGAGGTTGGTAAAATGAGGACCCAGATTGTTGGGGGCAATATGCTGACTCTGTAAACCGCTTATTAGAGAGTGCTGAAAAGTACTGTGAAGTGGCATACAAGTCTAATTGCTATTGCTATGTCACTAGAAGGAAAAAAAAATCACAAAACTGCATCTCACATTTTTTTGGCCATGTCATGTGGGAGATTCATTAGAGAATGTAATTATGTTGGGAAGAGTTAGCAGTAAAGGAAACCAGGCTGCCAATGAACACAATAACTGGACTCCATCAAAGCTGACACACACCAGAGCATAGAAAACTTCAAAGCAGTGCAAGATTGGAAGATGTGGAGAGATCAGGCCCATAGAATTGTCAAGAGTCAGACATAACTGAATGGATAGCATTATCATCATCATCATCATTACATATATTACATATAAGAAATTAATGCATTGCACAATTTACAAAACCAGTGATTTATATACCAATTGCAAATAATACTTACTAGCAAAATAAAAAAAAATGTTGAGAATTTTAGAAATTTTATAAGAACAGGTGAGGATAAAAGAAAGAAAAATGACTGAAAATTGTTAATTATAAACCAAATAACTCCAGTCAGTCAATCAATTTATGACCATATTGCTCAAATCTCTTTTTCTTTGCCCATTTGTTAAAAACACAAAAAAAACCACTCTTAATTCAGATGATGACAAACAAGAAAGAAAAGCAATCCATTACTATAAATTAAAATTTGTACTAAATTTGTGATGACTTTAAGCCAAAAATGTTATACTAACATAGGTCCAAACAGTATGTTCCAACACCTAAACTACTTCTTTAGAAACAAGTCAATTATAGCCAATCCTTACAATATTGAACATTTATTAATAGAAATGAAGCAATATTTTCCAGGTTATTAATCTGACATATACTACACAATTGTTAATTCTATTCTTACATTATCTTAAATGAAAAATGTCTGTAATGCATTGTGGTCCCTTTTTCTGTTTTTTCCCCCCAGGATATCTCTTTGGGGTCTTTGACAATGGAACGGTAAGAAGAAGTATTGGTTTTAAGCCAGATTTTTCCACCTTGATGCCCTCCAGATAAATTGTGTAATCATAAATAACCTTCTCCAGCTAATGCAATACGTCTGGAAGAAATCAAGTTAGAGAAGATTGCTTTGTAGAGTGAAACAAAAAAAAATGGATTAGTGATCAAATAATTTGCTTTAAAAAGAAATTGAAAAATCTTATGAAATGACACTCTTTTCATTTGTGTTGGGGATCATGATGCAATTTGTAGATTCTAGAGATGGAAAAGCTGGCAAGCTCAAATATGTTAATCTAACAGTGACACAAAGGAGAATGTGTAAGAATTACAAAGGATTTGTGGAATTGATAACAGGTATCTTGCAAGGCTTAGAGGTTGATAGGATGATCCGTGTTTGCCCAACTCTGTATCACAGAAGACTCAAAGATGTATAAAGAAATGTTAGAAAATTTAGTAACCGACATCTTGATGGACATGCTAAATAAGCTACGTTTGTTTTACAGTGGAATCTGAGTTCTTCTATTAGCAATCCTTGTTAGATCATTCTGAACATGTTTCATGAAACATGAAGAATCTTCTAAGACTTCTTCTCATTTCCACTTATGTACTATGTTTCCCCCAAAATAAGATGCAACCAGAAAATAAGCCCTAGCATGATTTTTCAGGATGCTCGTAATATAAGCTCCACCCCCAAAATAAGCCCCACTTAGGATAGTCAGCCAGATGTATGCTTTAAGTACCTTATTTCCCTGAATATAAACCCTAACTGGAAAATAAGACCTAATCCATCTTTTGGAGCAAAAAATAATATAAGACCTGGTCTTATTTTCAGGGAAACATGGTAGCCATCCATCTCACACATGTGGCTGTAACATCAGGGATGTTGAAGTAGTCTAAATGCAGAAGCTGCAAAAGTTAAGTAGCTATTTTTATTAATATATGATAGCAATTTGGTTTATAACACGTAGCATGTTCTCAAAGATTTGATATATCAAATCTAGTTAGAGCTGGCAGATCTTGAAGAGCAGCTGGGTTGGATTAGTGCTTAAATGGTAACCATCAGGAGATGGCAAAACTTTAACCTAGACAGACAATCAGATATCTACTCTCTCTCTCTCTCTCTCTCTCTCTCTCTCTCTCTCTCTCTCTCTCTCTCTCTCTCTCTCTCTGTGTGTGTGTGTGTGTGTGTGTGTGTGTGTGTATGTGTACATACATATGTATGTAAGACAACTCACTTCTGTCTTGTCAAATTCAATATAGGGATACATATCATATTCCAAAGGATTCATCATATTAGAAGAAGTTTGAAAACGTTTACCTCTTGTACCTTGTTTGAATTAAATTCTCAAGTAGCCTAGTTTCTTCTCCACATTGGATTTCAGGTGCCGTGCCCCCAGGAGTCCAGATGAAGACTTGGAAGGTGTGGATGAGAAGTTTTTCCAACTGATTGAACAGCTGAACTCCCAGAAGTGAGTTTTGTGGTCAATGAAAAGACAATCAAGAGGTTGGATTGGTTAGGTAAAAATGAAATCAGAGGAAAGATCCTCCTTAGAGGTCCTTAGAGATGAAAAATGTCTCAACTTTCTAACAGAGGTGTCAGCTCCAGAACAAGTAGTATCAAAAGATATTGTGTTCCATGACCCAAGCTCCATTCTTTCAACTTGGTGTGGAACTTTGTAAGGGGTGCAGTTTGCATCATGATGTTGCAATGCACATTTCCTCATTCCCTTATCATTGCAATTGTTGATATTTCCTCTCTGTGATTTTACTTCAAAACATTTTGGAGAGGGAACTAAAGTTCTAGCAATTATTGTGCTAAATTTCAGACAAGGAATCTCCAAAACATCAAAACTGGAGACAGAAAATTTTGTGTGCTTGCTTACTTCTTTGACAAGGCCCAGTTTTAAAACAATCAAGGATTATCTTTAGCAAATAGGGATGAAGAAACAGGGAGGAACAAATACTATGGAGGGCATGCCTCAAGAAAGTGACAGTTGATCTGTGGGTGTGACATTTTTACACTATGGCTTTAATACACTGGAAATCTCAGTGAGTTGGGACATCAAGAAGTGTCCTATTGTTGAAAGGCAGTGGAACAATGCTCAGCAGAAAGGTCTTCTCAAAATCCACATTTGTAGGGGAAAAAAATTATGGCCTGTTTCTCTTATTTTTTTCAGTGGAGGGGAGATTTCCTAATCTTAAGGGTAGGACTTCATTTTTACAATGATAAATGTTCCACTACTGGAAATTAAAAAGCAAATGGAAGTATGAGAAGCACGGGGGATCATAGGCTTCCAGAATAAGGAGTATGTAACCAGAGGGGACCTTTGTAAATTTATATCCTTTAGCCATCTTGGTATTAAACCCCCCCCATATTAATACCATAGTCCACTATGAAAATTCTCTTCTTCTTTGAAGGAATTGAGAAAGCAATTATTCCTTAATTAGACTGAAGGAAATATATTAGAGCAAAAGGGTCAAAAACAACTCTCTGCAGCCAAGTCTCTGCAGCCAACTTGTCACAGCCAACTCGCCATGGTCAACTTGTTACAACCAATTTGTTACAGCCAGCTTACCAGGGATAATTTTCCATGGCCAACTTGCTGCAGGACAATTCAACACTGCATTAATTGTTCCATTCTGTTACTTTTATCATTGGTGACCACTTTTTCATCTAAATTATTGTAACACTTCTATTTCTGGATTGACTTTCTTTGTTTTATAATTATTGGCCATGGTTCCACTGAATTTAATTTTACTTTTGTATTTGTTGAATTGTTCACTGGCATGTTGGCCATGGTGAATTAGCTTAGTGAGTTGGCCAAAGTAAGTTGGCTGTGGTGAGTTAGCCATGGTGGGTTGGGCACAATGAGTTGGGTGTGGTGAGTTGGCCATGGCAAATTGTCCCATTCTGGACCAAGATACAACAAATTTGGTTGGGCAGCTACAGAAATTGAATAAATAAATATTATTTATTTTGTGGATGTTTTATTGTTTTACTCTCTTTTAAATTATTTTACAGGTAGTCCTTAATTACGACCACAACTAAGCCCAAAGTTTCTGTTACTAAGTGAGATAGTTGTTAAGTGAATTTTGCACATTTTATGACCTTTCTTGCCACAGTTGTTAAGTGAATCACTCCAGTTATTAAGTTAGTAACACAGTTATTAAGTGAACCTGGCTTCCCCAATGACTTTGTCAGAAAGTTGCAAAAGGTGGTCCCATGACACTGGGACACTGCAACAGTCATAAATTTGAACCAGTTAGCAAGTGTTTGAATTTTGATCCTGTGATCATAGGAATGCTACAACAGTTGTGAATGTGAAAAATGGTCTTAAGTTTTTTTTCCAGTGCCATTGTAACTTCAAACAGCCACTAAATTAACCATTGTAAGTTGAGGACTACCTGTAATTGTTTTAAAATTTTAAACTTGTAAGCTGCCCAGAGTCACTTGGTTGAGTTGGAATAGTGCAGTGCAGTGCAGTGCAGTACAGTACAGAACAGGACAGGACAGGACAGGACAGGACAGGACAGGACAGGACAGGACAAGACAAGACAAGACAAGACAAGACAAGACAAGACAAGACAAGACAAGACAAGACAAGACAAGACAAGATAAGATAAGATAAGATAAGATAAGATAAGATAAGATAAGAAAGATAACAGAGTTGGAAGGGACCTTGGAGGTCTTCTATTCCAACCCCCTGTTCAGGCAGGAAACCCTGTACCATTTCAGATAAATGGTTGTCCAATCTCTTCTTAAAGACTTCCAGTATTGGAGCATTCACAGCTTTTGGAGGCAGGTTGTCAATTGTTCTAAGTGTCAGGAAATTTCTCCTTAGTTCTAGGTTGCTTCTCTCCTTGAATAGTTTCCATCCATTGCTTCTTGTCCTGCCTTCAGGCGCTTTGGAGAATAAGTTGACCCCCTCTTCTTGGTGGCAGCCCCTGAGATATTGGAACACTGTTATCATTTCACCCCTCCTCCTTCTCTTCATTAAGCTAGACATACCCATTTCCAGCAGCTGTTCTTTATATGTTTTAGCCTCCAGTCCCCTAATCATCTTTGTTGCTCTTCTCTGTACTCTTTCTAGAGTCTCGACATCTTTTTTTTACATCGTGATGACCAAAACTAGATGCAGTATTCCAAGTATGGTCTTACCAAGGTTTTATAAATTGGTATTAACATTTCCTGTGATCTTGCTAGAAAATGAATGAATGAATGAATGTATGAATGAATATTGTCATGGCAATTGGTGGAAATCTCTCTCTAGGTGTGCTTGTTCTCTTTTGTGTAGGCAATGGAAGAAATCCGAAGACTTCAACTGCATCACATTGTACTTCAAGCAGGAATCTCTGGAAAAGGAGGTAAACTATAAAAGGAGTGGGATTCCTTCTTTTTTTAAAAAATATATTTTATTCTATTGTTATAAGACAAGCATAATACATTATATTATTTTGATACTGTGCTGTCTTACAGTATTAGCTGGAGATTATTATAACACTTTGTTTAGATTTATACCATTCAAGCTAAAAAGTTATTAAATCAATATTAACAATTATTTAAAATGTTGATGTTGAGAAGCAGGTAAGCAGGAATTAAATAAATAATCTGGTGGAGAGGAGAGTTCTACTGCAAAGGCATTTCTCACAGTGATCTAAAACCAATGTTTATGTTTGCTGATTATAATTTCTCTCAATTTTCCTGTTTTTTTCCCTTTCAGTACCGCCTCTCACCACTACCATCTTTTAATTACTATACGGCTTGCAGTTTCCTGGTCTTTGTTTCCAACTTTCTCATCCAGATCCTTGTTGTTTATAAGTAAGGAGGAATTGGGTGACAGGGGAGGGATAACTAGAGGTGGTCCTGTCTGTTGAGATATGAATACTTAAAAATGTGGCAAAGCATATTCACAGCATGCATGCTTAGGAGTGCAACTCTAAGGCCAAAGCCTTAAAGTTCCATAATGTTCTTTGGATTACAGTTCCCAGAATCCTCCATTCAGTATGGCCATAGGAATACTTTTAGTTCCACTTTTGTGGAGGGCACCAGCTTGGAGATGTTTGGAACTGAACATGTGGACTGAAATGAATAATAGGTTTGTCCTAAGTCACGCTGGGAGAAAATTATTAAAGACCACTTTCCACTTAAAGATCTGTGTAGCAACCGATATATGAGACTGAAAATGAATGGGTTTCTAGCTCTCATGGATGCTCAAGTAAATTTGAATCTATGATTTTGGCAAGACATGAACCAGCAGAGAATATCAGGAGGTCATTATTTCAGTGGGTGGTTCTTCTTCGAGATCAATAAAAGCAAAAATAAACATTGAATTACACAAATGCCAGCCAACTGGATTCCTTGTTTATTCTTTCCATCCAGAACAGAAGCATTGGGGATCTCCTATGGAATTTCTTTCTTCCTGTTTCTCCTCCTCCTTCTCACCTGCTTTGCTGGTCACCTGGCGGTAAGTCTCTGGAGGGAATACTTCAGAGGAGAAACTCATGCAGATCTTTAATCAGGCAATGAGCAGGGCCATGATGCGATGGTGTGGTTTTGTAACCCTGACTGTTTGGACCACAGCTTCTGCAGACAAATTTAAAAGATGCCCATATTCTTGGGATTGGTTGGAAGATGTTTCTAGGGTTGGATTTAAAGTTGTAATCCCAATGCAGAGCAAGTTCATTTTTGAGAGGTATCAAAAGTATTTGAGGTCTCCTGTGTCTTCTTCCTTGGACTCAGCAGAGCTGAGGTGTGGGCACAATTCTACAGGAGAGATGTGAGTGAAAGGGGAAGTCATCTCTTACTCACAATCCATATTTGTCTTTCTTAGTTAAAAATACAAACAGGAAGGTGTATAACTTTGGGTACTCAGCTCCTACTTGGGAGAAGTAGTTTACAAAATCCCCACATAGATGTTACATAATCAGACTTAATTGTCTAAATGCTTCCACAAAGCTGTTATAAGGACATGGTTTGCCAAAGTTGATAAGATGCTCCCTTATAATTGGGTCCAAGGGAAAGACTAGACATATGCAGTAACAATTCTTTTTATTAATTCATTGTATTTTTCGCTCTGTATCCTTGATTTTGATTGTATTGATGGGTACCAATAAAGGGGAATATTTGTAGCTGAAGGTTGTAATCAGGGGCCCTTGGTGCTCTCAGAGCTTCTTGCAGTCATTTCTGCTAATCTACACTAGCACTGATGATGTTAGTTTGGATAATGAAACATCTGCAAGAAAACAACCAAGCTCAGAGATCACCAAGGACTCCTCCTGTATTGATGGGTTTTGGCCATTCTTTTTAATGTGAGCTCCATTTTACTTTGTTTTGATTTGTTTAATGAAAGGCAAAGTACAGTTCCAATACACAAAACAAATATCAAAATAGTATAAACCAATTTGGCTTTTTTTCTGTTCGGAATTATTATTGTTATTTTTTAAATAGACTTTTCAATGTCAGGAGAAGATTGATGGAATAGTGAGAGAAAGGAATCTTAAGATTTTGGCTCTATGGATGCTTAGCACATTGATTTGTGCTTAGAGTGTAAGACGCCCTGAGTTTTCAGAGAAGGGCGGGATATAAATGGGATTAAATAAATAAATAAAATATATCATTGACATTTTTTCTCCCTGCACACAGAAATGTTTCCTGAAAGGCCCCAAGATCTTCTATTGGGTTCCATCCATCTTGGCCAATGTTTGCACTCAGCCATGGCTACGTGTCTCCTTGGGTATCATCACCATTCTTGTGGTTCTCACAATGTCAGTGTTGAACTTGGTATGTTGCTAGTGAATGGGAAGGAGAGAGAAATAGAATATTTGGGGGAGGAGGAAGGTTCAAGATATCTGGGAAGAACTCCTTGTAGCACAAAACAAATTAAATTTTAATCTGGATCTGTCAGTCAGTGGTAAGAGTCTTCATGGATGAAACAATGAATTGTATTAGCTACATGTCTATGGAGATTCTCAGTCATCTAGGTCATAGTTGTCCCAAAGATGCTGTTTCACAAGGCAACTGGACTTTCTTGTTTTTCTTTGAAGACATTTTGCTTCTCATCCAAGAAGCTTCTTCAGCTGTTTTTCTTTGAAGATGTTTCACTTCTCGTCCAAGAAGTGTCTGTCTTCAAAGAAAAACAAGAAAGTCCAGTTGCCTCATGGAAAAGCATCTTTGCAAAAATTGTATTAGCATTTTTTTTTTCAAAAGAAAAGTTTCTTCCATGTTGTACTTGAGTACTATACATTATATTTTTGCCATTGGGATCACAGAAGTTTGCCGCTGCCTTCTTTCAAGATGCTTTGTCAATTTCCCAGTCTTGCCTATACCTCTGGGACCTCCTGTTAGTCTTCCATCTAAGGTTCACTCAGTCTAACCCTGTCTTAGCCAATGTTCCTAGATGTGCAATCAATTCAATCTGCATGGGGGTAAAAGAATTGATTCTCTGGCCTTTGCTCCAGTAATCTGAATGTAAAAGATACTGGAAGGGTTCAGGTTGAAGGAGTCTTGAGTATCCTCCAATGCTCCCTCTCTGGCCATGGATAAAGGCCACTGTGGTATATTGCTTTTACCACATTGATGCTATTCCTGAGAAATAGAAAAGGGTTGTAGAATCTCTGGTAGATGGCCAAATCTTAGTCATGTTTCTTTTCTGTTATCTAGTCCACATCAGAAGACTTTCTGTCCCCTCTTCCCTTCTAATATGCTCTCTAATTCTGCTTTCTAGTTTTTTATGCCAGAGACCACATGCTTTTTGAAACTTGAAAATTCTACCTTATCAGGCATGAATACTATACAGGAATTCTCTCGGTTTAACTCCCTCTTCAGTGTGCCGGTAAGGTTGAGCTCTTTAATCAATTCTCTTTTTCTTTTCTTTTGATTAATGGACCTACCAATCTCACCAAAAAAACTTCTCTTCTTCCTCCTCCTGTTCTCTCTTTCTCTCTTTCTTCTCCCTCAGTATTATATCTACTGCTGTGTCCTGGGATTTCTCTCGTGTTCCCTCTTCCTTCACATGAACTTCGAGCTCAAGTTGACCATGCTGATACTTTGCCTTGTTGTCTACAATGTGCTGTTCCTTCACACCCATTCCTGGCTCTCTGACTGCTATGTCTCTCAGCTCTACCGTAATCAAACTGCACGCAGGTAATTAGCTCTCATGGAGCTCTCCCAGAATAAAAGCAGAAGTAAAGACTACTAGTTATCCTTCTCTCTTAGTTTTCCTTTCTACTTACTGGGTTGGATGGACTCCCATTTTATTTTATTTTTCAATTCAATTTTTTTATTGATTTTAATGCAGTTCAACAGTACTTATTTAACAAACGCATTGTCTGAGTTTATCATTCACTAATACAGACTAAGTTCCTAATCCCTAATTTCTCCAGCCATAGATAAAATAAGTCCCAAGTTTGAAAATATTCTGTTTCTTCTTTTTCTTTCAACTTCGGAGTGAGTCTGTCCATTTCTGCAGTCTAGTATTTTTTTTAATTATTTCTTCCTCTGGTGGCGTTTCTTCATTTTTCAATATTGTGTGAACATAATTCTTGCCGCTGTTATCACATGCAAAATCAAATATACACTTTGTTTATCAAGCTTTTCTGGCATTATGCCTCATTAAAAAAAAGTTCAGGTTTATAACCTACATGTTTCCCCAACATCTAGCCAAGTACGTATTTTTGTCCAATACCTCTTTGCTTTAACACAAAGTCCACCACACATGATAATAAGTACCTGATTTATGATTACATTTCAACATTTTCTAACATGTTTTTAAACATTTTTACTAATCTTGCTGGTGGCAAGTACGATCGATAAAACATTTTGTACAAATTTTCTTTATAAGAGGTTGACATTGTCAAGTTATAATTTCTTTCCCACAAATTTTGCCATTTCTCTAGATCTATATTGTAACCAAAGTTTTTTGCCCATGTTATTATTGTTTCTTTTACTTGTTCGTCTTCCATTTTCAAATTTAATAGAAAAATATACATTTTCTTAATTAGTTTTTCATCAGAAGTTAGTAGTATCTGATCAAACGTTTTAATGGAGCATGATATATAAGTGATGCAGAAAAGAACAGCAGAAATGATAAAGGAGATGTAGCAACTTTCTTCCAATGATATCACCATAAATAACAATCACCAGTTTAAGAGCTGGTTACAGAACACTATGCTTTGGGAGGTCTTTAAAGATTATGTATCTAATTATATGGCTTTAAAAGAAAGATTAGAATAATGCTCAGATATTAGTTGAGGTCATTGTCTCTGAAGGCTTCACAGAAGGTCATGATCCAAGAAGAATAGAATGAATATCAATTACTGGAAGGTAACAACACAAGTTTCTTGACTCAGGATCTGTATAAAGACTTCCCCAAAACATCAGGCTAGGGAACTGTTGGAAATCTGATTCTGGATTAGAAAGGCCATTGGTTGCATCCAGGAGGTGTTTTCATGTGTCCTTACAGCATGGCTGCTGTAGAAATGAAACAAATACTCTTGAGATGATGTGATTTTGATTGTTTCTTCTAGATGTTCATTTTTCATGGATCGTGAAGGAAGCATGCCATCACATCCAAGAATTTAATTGGCTTATAGTAAACATTTGGGCTATGTTTAAATGAAAAGTTACTTTGATATCAATTGTTCCTAGAAGATATGAATCACCTAAACTTGATTTCATAGAGGAACAAATTCAGATGATCAGGAACCACTTAGATATTTATCACCTCAGATGGATTTTAGCTATAACTTGTGGAATTGAGTTTATTCCAGTCATTCCTACTTTGTTCTTTTTTTTAAGATGAGAATTAAGGGAAATAGTACTCCTCAAATATATTATTTTTACACACTTGGAAAAAAACTGATTCATACCCTCAAATTATTAAAGATTGGGATAGTATAGATAAAACATTACTGATTTATCTTGTTCATAATATTGTAAAACATACATATTTTTGTTCTGATGTTGTAAAAAAACCCTGAAATGAAACAAGCAAGCAAGGAAACAAAAATGATATGAAACATATATGAAACCGATACAGAGCAAAACTATTTTGGTCAGCTGGCCCTCAATTATAGAAAAAGGAGAAGTACCATCTCTTCTGCAAAATGGGCTATGTAAATTAAGGCATTCACAAGAATCACAAATCCCAGTAAGAGACTACTTTTTTCTTGTCTTTCACTGAGCCTATGCAAGTTCTGCTAACAATGATAGGGAGTGAAGGTTATATCACCTTGACTGATGGATGCCTATGGGCTTTTTTGTGTTTTAAAAGAGTACTACATATGTTGCAGCAATGAAATGATTCTTAGTTCCTCCATCTTTTTTTATCCATGCAACAATCCAATTATTATTTGGCTGTGAAAAGAATTTGGGTGACCACAAATCAAACCTGAGCCAGCAATAGAACATAGAATAATAAAGTTGGAAGAGACATTGGAGGTCTTCTAATCTAACCCCCTGCTGAATAGTTGCCCAGTGTCTTTTTGAAAGCCTCCAGTGATGGAGCACTCATAAATTCTGAAGGAAAGCTATTCCATTGATTGATTGCTCTCACAGTTAGGTATTTTCTCCTTAGTTCTAGGTTGCTTCTCTCCTTGGTTAGTTTCCATCCATTGTTCCTTATCCTGCCCTCTTGTGCTTTGGAAAATAGTTTGACCCCCTAGTATTTGTTAGAGCCTCTCAAATATTGGAACACTACTATCATGCCTCCCCTAGTCCTTCTTTTCATTAGACTAGTCATACCCAATTTATGTAATCATTCTTTGTATGCTTTAGCCTTCAGCCCCCTAATTATTCTTGTTTTTCTTCTCTGCGATGTGATGCAGTTGCTGAAAAGGTAGATGCTATCTCAGGCTGCCTTTAGAGGAGAGGAGAGTTCATATCACAAGAAGCCATTGTACCAACTTGGGACAATGCTCTGACTCCGTTTGCAATGCTGTGTCTATGTCTGGTCATCTTTAATTTATAGGAAAGATGACTGAAGGGAGATGTGATGTGAACATCTTCAATTCTCTGAAGGACTGTCAAACAGAAGTCAGAATAGACTTACTTTCTATTGTCCCAGAGAGTAGGGCCATCAGAATGGGTTGTAAGTGCAAGGAAGAACATTCAGGCTAGATATCAAGAAATCTCTTTACTAGAGGTCTTCAAAACAAGCTCTATATGGTCATTGGTCAGAGATGCTCTAGAAAATCCTGCACTGAACAGGAAGCTGGTCTAGATGACTTTTATGATGCCTTCCAATATTGTAATTCTATGATCCCCTGACCCTGACCACAGAATGGTTAGATGATTATACAATTTTATGTGGTTGGTTGATAATTGTAAAAAACGGAGTAAGACAAAGAAAAAGACAGGACCATGTTAAAGTTTTTTTAAAAAGAGAAAAAAATCTACTGGGAAGTGAAAAGATAACATTTTTTTCTTCCCATCATCTTTCATTTAACGTTGGTCCCTCCCCTCAAATTCACTAAACTGAATAATATTTAATACAGGACTAGTCTGAATAAAGACCCAGCCTGTTTAGAAATGACTTCCCATTACTTTGACAAAGATCATCTGAGGGAAGCAATTGGTATGGTAACTCCAGAGGAACATATTGTGCTCCAGAAGGTCATTCTAGAGAAACAGACCATGAATGATGTTCTCTTTAACTCCATTCTTGCAGGCCTGGGGTGCTGAAGGAGCCCAAGGTAATGGGAGCATTCTCATTCTTCGTTTTCTTCTTCACCCTCTTGGGTCTGGCTAGACAGGTGAGTTCCCTCCAGTTCCCACTTTAATTCAGCTTGTGAAAGCTGCTTTTTTAGTTGTTGTTGTTCAGTGCTCTCCATGTCTCATAAGCGTAGGGCTGGGTGACAATACAGAGCCTGTCCCTCATCTGTAACAGAGAGGAACTTCCTGGTCGGACCAACACATGTACAGGATTGTCACAGAAGCTTTGGGTTGGATGACAAACCTATTGGTCCTGCCAGGAAGTTCTCCTCTATTACAGAGGAGAAGGGGGACAGGCTCTGTATTGCACTCACGAAATGCACCTTGGGGAAGTGGGTTTGGGTGAAATTGCAAGGCAAATTTCCCAATACTCTTTCAAAGTCAGCTCTTCACATCCTGCCATCCTTTCCTTTTTTGTGGTTTGAGGCTTTGAAAATCTTTACTAATGCTTGTCCACCAGCATTTGAAACACTGTTTTACAGGTATGTGGTTAAAGTGCCTGTGTGTTTTACAGGAATCTGGCTACAGGAATTTTCATGCAGATCGTAGCTGATAGAACTTGATAGAAAAAAAATGTTCCAGATATAATCATGTGTAATAACTGGTTTATCAAAATACAACCTTCTTAAAGTGGTTTTTCCTGAACCTAGTCTGGTTCATTATTTGAAAAAGGCATAATTCAACCCCCCTGTTTTTTTCTTTGTAATCACTTTACTACTTAATAAAAACTGCAAATTCACCATATTGTATGCCACATTCGCAGTACATGTCACATTGATACAACCTTATCTTGTGATAGGGAGGTTACTTCATGTCAGGGCTGTTGGAGGGTGTGAATTATCAGTGGGTCAGGGGTGAGTCATCAGCGAGAGGTTGGGGAGGGGTCTTGTGAAGGGGACATTACATCAGGTCAGGGTCATTGAAAGGTAAACTGCTGAGGTGGGGAAGAGGGGGCTTGCGTGGGTTGGTGCTGTCTCCTGTTGGATGTGTGATTGATTTGGATTCTGAGGGGTTTATAGGCTGGTTGTAGATCATTGTGTCTGTTGATGGAATTGCTCGTGGAGTGCTAGGGTTCAATGAACTCATGAGTGTGGCAATTTAGTGGTTGAGTGGTCTAGTGGTTAATGCACCAGGCTAGAAACAGAGTCTGTGAATTTAAATCTCACTTTGGCCATGAAAGCCATGGATGACCTTGGGCCAGTCACTCTCTCTCAGCCCAACTCACCTCACAAGGTTGTTGTGGGAAAAATAAGACAAGGAAAGTATATCAGCTATGTTTGCTGACTTGAATCATTTATAACAGTAATAAAGGCAGGATATAAATTAAATAAGTGAATAAATTAGAAAAATAAGCCTCAAAAAGAGGTAGAAGAGAATTGGAGAGAAAAAAATGTTTGAAGTGGGTTTTTTTCCCCTATGCCAAAAGCTGGGAGGGCAAAATAATAATAATAAAATATTTGTATACTGGGCTTCACATATTCAGAGCCTCATAGATTTATACTAAACTTTCTATATGTAGCTGATATAAATATTATACAAAGGATGCTACATTTCCCCCTGTGTTTGAAAGATTGGGAAGCACTTATATTTTTCTATTAAGAGTTATAGTAGTTTCATAAAGGGACGCGGTGGCTCAGTGGGTTAGGACGCTGAGCTTGTCGATCTGAAGGTCGGCCGTTTGTCGGGTTGAATCCTGAGTGCCGCGCAACAGAGTGAGCGCCTGTTACTCGTCCCAGCTTCTGCCAACCTAGCAGTTCGAAAGCATGTAAAAATGCAAGTAGAAAAATAGGGACCACTCCGGTGGGAAGGTAAGAGCGTTCCGTGCACCTTTGGCGTCTAGTCATGCCGGCCACATGACCACGGAGACGTCCTCGGACAAACGCTGGCTCTTCGGCTTTGAAACGGAGATGAGCACCGGCCCCTAGAGTCGGAAACGACTAGCACGCATGTGCGGGGGAACCTTTACCTTTACTAGTAGTTTCATGGGACTCATTTGATCACTGCAAGCAGACTTTCTATGGAGAGTCTCAATCCTTGCTCCTTTTTTTCAATGACCTGAGATTACTTATGTTCCTGGGGATGGGGGATATATGGTTTAAATCTCTACTTTCCAGGAGTGTGGGGTGTACGAGCACTTTCTGATAAGTTAAGAATTGTTGGATAATGCTTATTATGTGTTGTTGTTAGTTGCGAAGTCGTGTCCGACCCATTGCGACCCTATGGACAATGTTCCTCCAGGCCTTCCTGTCCTCTACCATCTTCTGGAGTCCATCTAAGCTCACGCCTACTGCTTCAATGACTCCATCCAGCCACCTCATTCTCTGTCGTCCCCTTCTTCTATTGCCCTCAATCTTTCCCAGCATTAGGCTCTTCTCCAGTGAGTCCTTCCTTCTCATTAGATGGCCAAAGTATTTGAGTTTGAGCTTCAGGATCTGGCCTTCTAAAGAGCAGTCAGGGTTGATCTTCTCTAGGACTGACCGGTTTGATCGCCTTGCAGTCCAAGGAACTCGCAGGAGTCTTCTCCAGCACCATAGTTCAAAGGCTTCAATTCTTTGGCGCTCAGCCTTTCTTATGGTCCAGCTTTCACTGCCATACATTGCAACTGGGAAGACCATAGCCTTGACTATACGCACTTTTGTTGACAGGGTGATGTCTCTGCTTTTTAGTGTGCTGTCTAGATTTGTCATGGCTTTCCTCCCGAGGAGCAAGCGTCTTTTAATTTCTTGGCTACAGTCCCCATCTGCAGTGATCTTGGAGCCCAGGAAAATAAAATCTGTCACTACCTCCATTTCTTCCCCATCTATTTGCCAGGAATTGAGAGGGCCAGATGCCATGATCTTGGTTTTCTTAATGTTTAGTTTCAACCCAAGTTTTGCACTCTCCTTCTTCACCCGCAACAAGAGGCTCTTTAGTTCTTCTTCACTTTCTGCCATTAGAGTGGTATCATCTGCATATCTTAGGTTGTTGATGTTTCTTCCGGCAATCTTAATTCCAACTTTTGATTCATCTAGCCCTGCCTTTCTCATGATGTGCTCTGCATATAAGTTAAATAGGCAGGGTGACAGTATACAGCCTTGCCGGACTCCTTTCCCAATTTTGAACCAATCAGTGGTTCCGTGTCCAGTTCTCACTGTTGCTTCTTGGCCCGCATATAGATTTCTCAAGAGAGAAATAAGATGGTCTGGTATGCCCATCTCTTTAAGGACTTGCCACAGTACTTCTGGTAGTTCTCGATCCACATACTGCTGGAGTCTAGCTTGTAGAATTTTAAGCATAACTTTACTAGCATGAGAAATGAGTGCAATGGTGCGATAGTTTGAACATTCTTTGGCACTGCCTTTTTTTGGAATTGGAATGTAAACTGATCTTTTCCAATCCTGTGGCCACTGTTGAGTTTTCCAAGTTTGCTGGCAAATTGAGTGTAGCACTTTCACTGCATCGTCTTTTAAGATTTTGAATAGCTCAGCTAGAATACTGTCACCTCCACTAGCTTTGTTGTTGCTCAGCTTTTCTAAGGCCCACTTCACTTCACATTCTAGGATATCTGGCTCGAGGTCAGTGACCACCTCATTGTGATTATCAGGGACGTTAAGCTCATTCTTGTATAGTTCTTCTGTGTAATTTTGCCACCTCTTCTTAATCTCTTCTGCCTCTGTTAGCTCCCTGCCATTTTGGTCCTTTATCATGCCCATTTTTGCATGAAACGTTCCTTTCATCTCTCCAATTTTCTTGAAAAGATCTCTGGTCCTCCCTATTCTATTCTTTTCTTCTATTTCTTTGCATTGTTCATTTAAGAAGGCATTCTTATCTCTTCTAGCTATTCTTTGGAATTCTGCATTTAATTGGGCATATCTTTCTTTTTCTCCCTTGCCTTTCACTTCCCTCCTTTCCTCAGCTATTTGCAAAGCTTCCTCAGACAGCCATTTTGCTTTCTTGCATTTCTTTTTCTTTGGGATGGTTTTAGTTGCTACCTCTTATACAATGTTGCAAACCTCTGTCCATAGTTCTTCAGGCACTCTGTCTATCAGATCTAATTCCTTAAATCTATTTGTCACCTCTACTGTATATTCAACAGGGATATGATTTAATTCATACCTGACTGGCCTAGCGCTTTTCCCTACTTTCTTTAATTTAAGCCTAAACTTTGCAACAAGAAGCTCATGGTCTGAGCCACAGTCAGCTCCTGGTCTTGTTTTTACTGACTGTATAGAGCTTCTCCATCTTTGGCTGCAGAGCATATAGTCAATCTGATTTCTGTGTTGACCGTCTGGTGATGTCCATGTGTAAAGGCGTCTCTTGGGTTGTTGGAAAAGAGTGTTTGCTATGACCATCGTATTCTCTTGACAAAATTCTATCAGCCTGTGCCCTGCTTCATTTTGTACTCCAAGGCCAAACTTGCCTGTTATTCCGGTTATCTTTTGGCTTCCTACTTTAGCATTCCAATCCCCCATGATGATAAGGACATCATTTCTGGGTGTTAGTTCTATAAGGTGCTGTAGGGCTTCATAGAACCGGTCAATTTCATCCTCTTCAGCACCGGTGGTTGGGGCATAGACTTGGACTACTGTGATATTGAATGCTTTGCCTTGGATTCGAACTGATATCATTCTGTCATTTTGAGGATTGTATCCAAGTATTGCTTTTCCTATTTTTTTATTGACTATGAAGGCTACTCCATTTCTTCTAAGGGATTCTTGCCTGCAGTAGTATACCTGATGGTCATCTGAATTAAATTCACCCATTCCTGTCCATTTTAGTTCGCTGATACCTAAGATGTCAATGTTTAGTCTTGTCATCTCTTGTTTGACCACGTCCAGCTTTCCTTGATTCATGGATCTTACATTCCAGGTTCCTATGGAGAAAAAATCTTTACAGCATCGGACTTTCCTTTCACCACCAGACATATCCACAGCTGAGCGTCCTTTCGGCTTTGGCCCAGTCGCTTCATTCTTTCTGGTGCTACTAGTACTAGCCCTCTGCTCTTCCCCAGTAGCATATTGGACGCCTTCCGACCTGAGGGGCTCATCTTCCAGCGTCATATCGTTTTGCCTTTTGGTACTGTCCATAGGGTTTTCATGGCAAAGATACTGGAGTGGGTTGCCATTTCCTTCTCCAGTGGATCACGTTTTGTCAGAACTCTCTGCTATGACCTGTCTGTCTTGGGTGGCCCTGCACGGCATAGCTCATAGCTTCATTGAATTACGCAAGCCCTTTCGCCACGACAAGGCAGTAATCCATGAAGGGGGCTTATTATGTATTCAGTTAAAAAAACCACCAAGACCATTCCTACTAATACTGACAGGGCAAGTCACTACTATATAAAAATAAGAGCAAACCCCACACCCTGCCAGTACTGATGATGTTACCTAGCTTGGTAATGAAATGTCTGCAAGAAAACCACCAAGCTCAGAGAGCACCAAGGATCCAAAAGTTCAACCTTGAGTTACAAATATTGCTATGTATTCAATGCTTTACAAAAAGAAAAGAAAGTCCTCACTGCAAAATTGAATCTTCTTTTTCTCAGAATGAGTATTACTGCCGCTTAGATTTTCTCTGGAAGAAGAAGTTCAAAAAAGAACGTGAAGAGATTGAAACCATGGAGAATCTCAACCGGGTCCTGCTGGAAAATGTTCTCCCAGCTGATGTAGCTCAGCAATTCATTCGTCAGAACCGGCGCAATACGGTGAGCCTTGAAAGTTAATATCTCACTAGTGATACCAGAGAGAAAGAGAGAGAGAGGTGAAGGTGGGCAGGAAACTAGTCCACCTAAGAGTTAGCTGCTAAGGTTTGGACCTTGAATTGGGTTGCAGAAACAAAACAGGTTACAGGTCCCATCATCTACGGAGCTACATTTGGCTGGGCCTTTTCTGTTGTGGCATCCACATTCTAGAATCTTCTTCCCCAGAGATGAGGGTGGCCTCATCACTCCTGAGCTTTGACGGGCCCTCAAGACCTGGTTATGCTAGCAGGCCTAGAGACATCAGGGAACAGGTGAACTCATGATGTGGCTCCATTAATATTAACAACCTCCTGTCTATTAGTCTCTTTTTCCTTTTTTAGTTCTGCTTTTATAGTTTTTAATGCTCTTAATAATGACTACATCATGATTTTAGATACTTTATTTGTTAAATTTATTTACTGCCCATCCTGTATCAAAACAACTCTGAGTGGCTTAAAGCATTAAAACATTAATATTTTAATATTTAGAAAAAAATGGAAATCACAATCAAAATAAATTTATCATTAAAAGATGGGGAGGGAGGAGACAGGATGCATTGGGGGGAGGTAGGATTGCCTCTTAATTGTTTGTAATGATTGTGATTGTTTTGTAATTGTTTATAATGATTGTTTTATTTAATTATTTTATGGGATTGTTGTATGCTGCCCAGAATCACTTTCCATGAGATGGGCAGCCATATAAATTTGGTTATGAAATAAAATAAAATAAATAGAAAACTTGTTGGTGTGCTGCTGTGCATCATTTTTCTTGCCTGAGTTGGCTTCTTGGATTTCTAGGCTGCCATGACAGTCATGAGATTGTTCCAGAACATCACCACCCAATGCATATTAAAAGGCATGCTCTCACTTTATTTTTGGGTAGGACAACTATATCCAAAAATTTGGACCTTTTGTAGCTGTGTTGCAATGGTTAAGTTACCGTTCCTGATCTTCTAGGAAGGGCCTGGAAGTTGAAGATGTATGTATGTATGTATGCATGTATTGTGTTTCCCCCAAAATAAGACTGGGTATTATTATTATTATTATTATTATTATTATTATTATTATTATTATTATTATTATTATTATTATTATTATTATTATTATTATTATTATTATTATTATTATTATTATTATTATTATTACCTCTAGAAGAGGCACCAAGTCTTATTTTCAGGGGAGTGTCTTTTATACTCACCTCCGGCACCGACAGCCCTGCCCAGCCAATCCACTTCTTGTGCAGCTGCATTCCAGCCTTCATTTTGCAGTCAGGCCTTTCTGGAAGGCCACTGCAGCCGAGTACCGAACTATGGATTCAATCCATAGCTCGGTTCTCGCTGCATAGGTCTTCCAGAACCGAGCTATGGATTGAATCCATAGCTCAGTTCTCGGCTGCAATGACCTTCTGGAAAGGCCTGTGACTGAGAAATGCAGGCCTGGCTACAGAAGAAGCCTCAGAAGAAGTGGGCCAATGTGGAGAAACCAGGCTGCAAGATAAGTGAATGCGGTGCACATGGAGCTGCTCCACACTCCCACCCCCGCCCTAGCTTTTTTAGGTGTGTGCCTCACCCCAAAACTAGGGCTTATTTTGGGGGAAAGGGGTTATATTAGGCCCACCCTGGAAAATCAAGCAAGGCTTTATTTTCGGGATAGGCCTTACTTTTGGGGAAACACGGTATGTATGTATGCATGCATGTATATATGCATGTATGTATTGAATTTATTTGCCCATCCATCTCCATACAAAATGAATCTGGACTAATTCCAACTTAATCCTTTCCTGGCCCTCTGTTTGTAGGCAGTAGAGTTTAAATATCTTTGGTGTGGGATTTTAAGGGTTGTGATTGCAGAATTTGGATGACCTTTTTTCTTCTTTCTTCTTTTCTCCCAGCAGGATCTCTATCACCAATCTTATGATTGTGTCTGTGTTCTCTTTGCTTCGATCCCGGACTTCAAGGAATTTTATTCTGAATCCAATGTCAACCATGAAGGGCTTGAATGCCTCCGGCTGCTGAACGAGATCATTGCTGACTTTGATGAGGTAGGGGGAAATAGAGGTGTTTGTGTGTGCATGTATGCATGTTTGTGTGCATGCACATATATCTTTTCATTCTTCTCTCTCTGTGTGGATGTATGTGGATGCATACTCACACACATGCAACTAAATATATACGCTTGCAGAATTTTTTAACTGCTTTCCAATTGTTCTCACCTGTTCGTACTTGTAATACAGATAAATGGAGAGAGAAAGTGAGATAGATTTATGAACAAGCAAAAGAATGTGCTTATTTCATTTCATCTGCCAACAGAAATCCCTGTCAATTATATTTTTACTCCAGTTCATATAAAAGCTGTCCAAACAGTTTATGGTTAATATGTTCTCTCTTCCTTACATTGGCCTCTTCCTTTCTTAAGACAGAGAAGTCATCATAATCAGAGTTAATCATACATAAAGCAAAACTATGCTTAGGTGTGCCATAATCTAATCAAAGCCAATAGGTGTCATGAACGGCTTTGTTTATTTCTAGAAAATAGAACATATGAATAAATAAATAATTCATACATAAGGGATCAAATATTAGCCAATCACAGCCAGCAGCCAATCATTATTGAAAGTACAGTGTACCACCTCTTGAGTCATCAAGGGTTACAGTTAACATCTGGGAGGAACTGAGGGCCCAGAGCTTTTTGGAGCTACATCATTTATGGACCAGTCTGGAGTTTGAATGGAGAGATTTTTAGAGGATGGACATGAATTTTCTTTTACTGTGATATTTCTTGTTTTGGACTTAAACTATATTTTTCAACTGTTTCCTACCACAAAATGGTGGAAACTGTGTCCCAGCAGTAATGATCAAGGAGGTTCTAAAGATCTCAAAAATATGGCTTTTACTTCCAAATTAAAATAATAAGATGTAGGATAGTGATAGGATTTAAGGCTTCTATCATCTGGAAGAAGGTTAGCACAACACTAGGTTAGCAAGGAAAAATATTCCATAAGGTTATACTATTCTGATTAGTATCAAATGAATGGGGTAAGCTCAGGTAAATTCAGAATGAAAAAAAAAAGATGGTGATAGAAATGAACTAGAAATTAAAGACGGCCAAATGGTACATTAAGAAAACTGGTATAGTATAGGTTTTTCTTCAACTGAACTGCTTCAAATTGAAACTGAAAATGACAGATTGTTATTATCTTTCATTTGCCATACTGTTTGTAGAAAGCTAGTATTACTGTGGCTGAGATCTAGTTGAATAATCCCTACAATTGTTCGAATTGTAATTTGTGGAGTCCTTGGTGCTCTCTGAGTTTGGTGGTTTTCTTGCAAATGTTTCATTCCCAAGCTAGGTAACCTCATCAGTGTTAGAACGGAGTAGGTTTTTGTTACAATAAATTGTATAATATTTATTATAGGGAATTGTAATTTCATTCTCAGAATTGTAAGAGACCTCCCATGCTTGAAGATAAGATCTGCCTGATTGGATCACTATCATACTTCAGACTTGTGTTACAAATTCCCTGAGTGCATCTGACTAAATACCTTTCAGAGTAAAATGCTAAGCTAAATAAATGATTGATGTGCAAAAATGTCTTAGCTTTTGAATTATCGGAATAAACAATTTCCTGTCTTTCTTTTCATAGCTCCTTCTGAAACCCAAGTTCAGTGGGGTTGAGAAGATCAAAACCATTGGCAGCACTTACATGGCAGCTACTGGCTTAAATGTGGCAGCTGGACAAGATAACCAACAGGTGATATTTTCATTCAAGATGATTTTACTCGTCCTGAATCTTAGCAGTGGGATTTAATGTTCTGCTTCCATATTAGCTTCTTTAAGGCTTATTAGTTACCTCTTTTTTTGTTTGAGAATATAGGAGTTTTTTTAAAATTTTGGAATGGTTCTGTAATTTTGCTCTTCAGGATCCTGGGACATATGTTTGAAAATATATATGGATATGAATGGAATGGGTGTGATAAGTAATCTGTAGAGGACACAGGGAATGACCTTGAGGAACAAGAGAAAGAACCTCTCCCAAAGCAAGGATTAGATAAGAGGTGGCTGAGTCCAGAGCAGGAATGTAGCATCAGTAAACATCTCAGACTGGTTCCTCCCTACGTTCACATGAAGAACATGGAAATAAAGCAAGAGAGGGAGAAGCTAATTCAAATTTGCAAGCTTCTGTCACTGTAGCATTACAAGAAAAGCAGTACGGGTAGTCCTTGACTTACAACCATTTGTTTAGCAACCATTCAAAGTTACAATGGCACTGAGAAAAATGACTTAAGAGCAGTCCCCATACTTACAACCATCACAGCATCCCCGCGGTCATGTGATCAAAATGGGGGTGCTTGCCAACTGACATATATTTACGATGAATGCAGGATTCTGACAAAGTCAATGTGTAAACATGGATTCACTTAATGACTGTGTCATTCACCTAATAATTGCAATAATTTGCTTAACAACATTGGCAAAAAAGGTTGCAAACTCACTTGTAAAAGGTGTGACTCCCTTGACAAGCCATTGCTTAGCAATGGAAATTCTAGTCCCACTTGTGGTCTTAAGTTAGAACTAACTGTACGGACCTACAGTACATAGCATTGGTTTCCTAGTCTGATCTAACTTGAAAGGCTCACTTTGTCTTTGCAGTAGGAAAATAAGGGGTGGGGAGAAACATCTTTATTATTTTTGTTACTTTATCAACCCTAAGCCACTTTCCTCTTAATATTTACCTGTCTGGATCTTTGTCCTTGTTATTTTACATTCTCTGTCCATTGACTTGTGTTGATACATCAATCTACATGAATAATTTGTGCAGGATACTGAGCGGAGCTACACCCACCTGGGAACCATGGTGGAGTTTGCCATGGCTTTGGTAGCCAAGTTGGACATTATCAACAAACATTCATTCAATACTTTCAAACTCCGCGTGGGTGAGTAATGGTAAACAGCATAAACTAAGAAAAATCCTCTCTGAAACATACTTTGGCTGTGGTTTCATGATACGATGAAAGTAGAACTAACATTTTTAGAGATAAGGGGAAGTAGGGGCACAAACAGTGGTGGGATTCAGCCAGCAGAACTGGTAGCTAATTTTTTGTTGCCCAGGCCCAGAATGGACTTCCGGAAGCGGAATACTGTACACAGAGAACCAGCTGTTCACATATTTGAATACCACCACTGGGCACAAATCTAATTATTTTTTTCTCCTGGAGCTGAGCTATGAAAAATGTTGGCACTGTCATACAAGTGTGCTCTCAAGTTCAGCTTATGGTCACTCGCTCACACCCTCGCAGCCCTGGAAAATTGCCACACTCAAATCGCTTTCAAGTCAACACTGAGGCACAAACGTTTCTTTAAAATGCACTGAGACCCAGTGAATTTAAAATAACAGCAAACTTTTACTCATTAGGAAGTATATTTATTTCCTCTTACACACGCACACACACTCTCAGCCACACTTATCCAACATCTGCCAGACACTAGCCAAAGTGATGGAAGCTGCCAGGTCTGGCTTCCAAAAATGACTCAAAGAGTGGGCGGGCTTCAGGACCCCTTGTATCCTGCCCCCCCCCAGTTCTTGCTTTGTTGGTGGGGTGAGGCTTCTCATGCAGACTCCTTTATTCGTAAGACTTGGGGAGGGGTTTCCCATATGCTCAGCTCCAACTTTTGTCCTTTTGATTCCTTAATGATTTGCATCTTTTACCTGAGTGTGGTTTTCCTGCCTTTTGTCCACCCTACCTATGTCCCTTCACCACTTTTAGGTATAGTGGCTTCAGCCTAGTCTCACAGCACTTCCTCAAACATCCAACTGGCTTTTGAATTTTTAGCATGAAAACTTTTTTTAAAAAAAATTCTTACGTTACAATTGAATGAATAATGTTTCAAAATTTCACATGGTGCTGTGGGGGAACTTCTTCCTCAAAGCTTAGAAAAGGCACAAAGGCCAAAGACACTTGGATCAGTGTTTGGATTGTTGGTGTACAGACACTTTATGAAATGAAGTAATGAAGGAGATAGCAACAAGAAATTGAGAAGGGAATTGATTACCATGTTTTCCTGAAAATAAGACTGGGTCTTATATTTATTTTTGCTCCAAAAGACCCATTAGTTCCCACCTACCTGCGCCTCACGGGCTTTGCAGCCCCAGAATGCATTGGCCAAGAGGCCAGTGGGCTGTGGCCGTTGCCGGACACCATTGGCCCTCATGCACTCGCTGCCTCCTATGCGCATGCCAACGGTGTCTAGAATTCTTCAGTTCACATATGGTACCTTTATCTGTGGTCCAAAGGCACCCGTTTGGGTACAGTATGTACAAATAATTATAATTTATATTATCACTTATTTTAAGTATTAATGTCAATAATATTATTTCTTTATATTTAATTATATATTAATATTATTATTTTAAAATTTCATCCATCCATTGTGTATTGTAACAGACCTCTGGCTGACGATCCTAACTGGGCTTTATTTTTGGGTTAGGGTTGATAGTACGAGTGTTTTGAAAAATCATGCTAGGGCTTATTTTCCAGTTGGGTCTTATTTTCAGGTAGGAAGAACTTGTATGAACTTTTGACCTACCACTACTTGGATCCTTGCTTAATTCAATCAATGGCCACTATTAAACTGTGGAAACTTTTCCAGGTATAAATCACGGACCAGTTGTGGCCGGGGTCATTGGAGCTCAAAAACCCCAATATGATATTTGGGGAAACACTGTGAATGTAGCCAGTCGAATGGAGAGTACAGGAGTTCTGGGGAAGATACAGGTAGGTACAAAACCTTTCTGTGTGGTCTCCTTTCTGTGTTTTGGATCCTAGGACTCCTGATTCTATGTTTGCAACCTTTCAAGAGATTTAGATGAAATAAACCTAAAAAGAAGGCAACTGGAGTTGGTAGTTGCTGAAACGAACATCTACCATGGTTTTTCTTCATAATAACAATATGGACTTCTTTTGTTCCTGTAATTCATGAATCAAATAATGGAGATGAAGACCTGCATATGTTTTTCCCCAAAGACATCTGGCTGAACTCTGCTGGAGACAGGCTTCCAGGCTACTGAAAATGTCTACCTCTGTCATGTGAAATAGTGATAGGAAATGATCTTGTTCTTCTTATCCCAAATCTACTATCTCTGTTGTTCTATTTATTTATTTATTTTTATTTATTTTATTAGACTTATATACCGCCCTTCTCCCGTAGGACTCATGGCGGTTCACAAGGTTTTTAAAAACAATACAGCAAATTACAAAAAATTAAAAACAGTTAAAATGATTACATTAACCTTGAAATAAAAACCCCAATTAAAATATAATTGAAACCCCAGTTAATACTCTCAGTCCAGGCCAGAAAGCTCAAAGAGCCAGGTCTTCAGGTCCCAGCGGAATGAGCGAAGGTCAGGGGCAGTCCTAAGCTCTACAGGCAGCTGGTTCCAAAGGGCCGGCGCACCCACAGAGAAGGCACAATACCACAATACCTCCCCCTGGGTATTGTCCGCCGGCAATCTTTTACCGGTGGTACCCTGAGAAGACCCTCCCTGTGGGAGCGCACAGGACGAAGGGAGCTTGATGCCGGCAGCAGGTGTTCCCTCAGATATCCCGGACCCAAGCCATTTAGGGCTTTATAGGTCATCACCAGCACCTTGTTTTGTTTAGTAAAATGTGATGGAAGTGTATATATATATATATATATATATATATATATATATATATATATATATATATATATATATATATATATACTGTATACCCATTAATTTATTTTTGTGGATTTCCTGGTGCTCTCTGAACTTGCTTGCTTGCAGATGTTTCATTACCCAACTAAGTTAACATTAGTACCTCACTCAAAGAGAGTCAGATACTTCAGAGTTCAACACTAAGTTATCAATATTCTGTTCTGTTGGACCTTACTTTTTTGGATACAGCTTCTTGTGGCTTACACAGACCATTCTCTTAGATATGCATTTTTGTGGATTTTTCCCCAAAACATCTCTGGAAAAAAATCATCTTTTGGGAACCTTCATCCCCAAGACATTTTTATTTGGTATATGGCTTTCCCCCACAGTACATATTTTAATGTAGTTTTGTGCAATATGTGGCTATTTTTGTAGGATATTTTCCCCTCTTTCATTTTATTTATTTATGAATCAAATTTATATGGCTGCCCCTTTCACAGAAAGAAATTCTGGATGGTGTACAATGCAGTTGAATTTTTGGCTCAAGGTTTTTGAGCTGAATGCCAATAGATTCCAGGAATGTTATGCATATTCACATTGTGACTGATTGCATCAAGGTCGACCACATTATTAGAGTACGAGAGAAAATAATCTGTGCCTTATGAAGAGTCACACACCCACTTGGAACCACATCTCAAGCATCAGAGTAATCTGGCCTGTTTCCTGGCCTTGCTTGTGGCCTTCTTTAATGTTCTGGAGAATAACCTAGATCAGGACTCTCCAAAATTAGCAACTTCAAGACTTGTAGACTTCATCTCTTAGAATTCCTCTCTGCTGGCTAGGGAATTCTGGGAGTTGAAGTCCACAAGTCTTAAAGTTGCCAAGTTTGGAGGCCCCTGACCTAGACTCACTGTACTCAAGGGGGACATGTGAATGGACTAAAGGACATGATTGCAAATTATAGAGGATATGCAAAGAAAATACCACAAAATGGTCCACTTTTCGATTCAGATGAGAAAAATGTTGTTGGGAAAGTACCCCCTCCCCCCAAAAAACCAGACGCATCTTCTGCAGAATCGATGTGTGCCTAGTTTCCTGTCTTCTACAAGAAAATAATAAAAAAGACTTCGTCTGAAATGCATTTCCCCTTCATGAATTACTGCCTTGTTGTGGTGAAGGGGCATGCGTAATTCAATGAAGCTATGGGCTATGCCGTGCAGGGCCACCCAAGACAGACAGGTCATAGCAGAGAGTTCTGACAAAACATGATCCACTGGAGAAGGAAATGGCAACCCACTCCAGTATCTTTGCCATGAAAACCCTATGGACAGTACCAAAAGGCAAAATGATATGACGCTGGAAGGTGAGCCCCTCAGGTCGAAAGGCGTCCAATATGCTACCGGGGAAGAGCAGAGGGCTAGTACTAGTAGCGCCAGAAAGAATGAAGCGACTGGGCCAAAGCCAAAAGGACGCTCAGCTGTGGATGTGTCTGGTGGTGAAAGGAAAGTCCGATGCTGTAAAGATTTTTTCTCCATAGGAACCTGGAATGTAAGATCCATGAATCAAGGCAAGCTATGTCGCGGAATAATTAACATTCCGACCAGAGGAGGATGGACCGTGGTTCATTTGCATGGTGAATATCAAAGAAAGAAAATCTGAGGCATATTCTATTGTAAAACTTTTAATAAGAAAAGAAAAGACCTAAACTGACTACATTCTCTCATCAGGCAGAAGAGAAAAGTAAGAAGTAACTATGAGAAACTTTTTCTAGGCATGCGCACAAAACAGTCTAAAACCATAACATAGCTGGACATATGAGATTCACTATGGTTACATGATAAGATAATAACACAGGTGCAGAGAGCGGAGGAAAAAATGTACAGACAGAAACGAGCCACTGACAAAATTTAAAAAAACGGCAGTGACAAGCTGGACGTGGTCAAACGAGATGGCAAGACTGAACATCAACATCTTAGGAATCAGCGAAATAAAATGGACAGGAATGGGTGAATTTAATTCAGATGCCCATCAGGTATACTACTGCAGGCAAGAATCCCTCAGAAGAAATGGAGTAGCCTTCATAGTCAATAAAAGAGTAGGAAAAACAATACTGGGATACAATCCCCAAAATGACAGATTGATCTCAGTTCGAATCCAAGGCAAACCATTCAATATCGCAGTAGTCCAAGTCTATGCCCCAACCACCAGTGCTGAAGAGGATGAAATTGACCGGTTCTATGAAGCCCTACAGCACCTTATAGAACTAACACCAAAAAATGATGTCCTTATCATTATGGGGGATTGGAATGCTAAAGTAGGAAGCCAAAAGATAACCGGAATGACAGGAAAGTTTGGCCTTGAAGTACAAAATGAAGCAGGGCACAGGCTGATAGAATTTTGTTAAGAGAATACGATGGTCATAGCAAACACGATTTTCCAACAACCCAAGAGACGGCTCTACATATGGACATCACCAGACGGTCAACACAGAAATCAGATTGACTATGTGCTCTGCAGCCAAAGATGGAGAAGCTCTATACAGTCAGTAAAAACAAGACCAGGAGCTGACTGTGGCTCAGACCACGAGCTTCTCGTTGCAAAGTTTAGGCTTAAACTGAAGAAAGTAGGGAAAAGTACTAGGCCACTCAGGTATGAATTAAATCATATCCCTGTTGAATATACAGTAGAGATGACAAATAGATTTAAGGAATTAGATCTGATAGACAGAATGTCTGAAGAACTATGGACAGAGGAAGCAACTATTTCACTTATGGCTCTCGGTCTAATAATTACTTACGCCATTCTACCCCACCAAAATAAATCAATTTAATTTCTACATTAGTTTTACTTGCTTAATCTGGTTGAAACCAACCTGACCAAGAGAACAGATAGCTTGCTGAGCCCACTTTCATTTTTCTATTTTGGCACTACATTTGAAAGTCTATGGAGATTCTCAGTCATCTGGGTCATGATTGTCCCAAAGATGCTTTTTTCCAAAAGGTAACGAAACTTTCTTGTTGTTTTTTTTGTTGAAAACATTTTGCTTCTCATCCAAGAAGCGAAATGTTTTCAAAGGGAAAAAAATCACAAGAAAATCTTTGGGACTTCAGTTTACACTTTTGACATCTTCTTGGGCCGAATAAAATCCAAACTATCTTCTCCCATGAATAAAAAGCTATGCCATTCATTTGGGAAAGGTATAGTAATAAATAAGTTAAAATTGGTGAATGAAAGAAGACAAAAATAGCTGTAGCTGTATCTGAAAAGGTTAAATCATGGCAACTGGACCAAAGTTTATTAAACGGAAATATTTCATTAGTCATCCAAGTAACTTCTTCAGTCAAAATGAAAAATTTAAATTAGGCAGAGAGTCATTGGGATATACTAATCCTTTCCATACCAACTGTTGGGGTTTCTACCCAAAATAGCAATAGCTGATCGGTGCTTCTTTTGGAGCCTGGTGCTTATCCTGGCACTTCCGCTGAGCCCTGACAGCCCTGCAACTCCAGCCATCTCTTGGTCAGGCTTGTGTGGTGCTGCCACTGGTTCAACTCATTCCCCTCCCCCGTTACCACTTTTCTAGGATGGTCGCGTACCACCTGCCAGGTACCAATGTATCACAGATGGTACCCGTACCACTGGTTGAAAAGCCCTGACTTAGACTTATATACTGCTTCACAGTGCTTTACAGCCCTCTCTAAGCAGCTTACAGAATCAGCATATTGCCCCCAACAATCTGGGTCCTCATTTTATTCACCTCAGAAGGTTGGAAAGCTTCATAAACCTTGAGCTGGTAAG
Organism: Vipera berus; assembly: GCF_964194415.1. Lineage (NCBI taxonomy): Eukaryota > Metazoa > Chordata > Lepidosauria > Squamata > Viperidae > Vipera > Vipera berus. The sequence goes on along the minus strand of NC_138205.1, from coordinate 10,661,680 downwards.
AACTGAACTGCTGAACTGCTGGCAGCTGGCAGTCAGCCAAAGTAGCCTGCAGTACTGCATTCTAACCACTGCGCCACCACGGTTCATGAATTCCAAATGTAAACGAAGACTCAATCGTCTAGCTGTAGCTATATCGACCATCTTTACATTCTCCTTCTTTCTTCTTCTAGGTCACAGAAGAGACAGCTAAAGCTTTGGAGACATTAGGCTACACTTGCTCCCTTCGTGGGGTTATCAAGGTCAAAGGCAAAGGTGAACTAAGAACTTACTTTGTCTGTACAGAAACCGCTCGTTCTTGCTCCCAAGCACCGATGTTGAGCTAAACTTGTGGAATGAAACTGAGACTCATGAGGGTTGGAATTCTCAGTGAATTCCTCCTGGTACTTGGGGGGGGGGGCGCACCAAGTGGCTTTTAACAGACCTTTCTGGTTCTGTCAGAAGAAGCACTTACCATGAGAATTGGGAGAAATTCTAAGGAGGTCCCATTTCATCGTGTATGAGAAAACCTCTAGCTCCGTCACCACAGCAAACCCTTATTTAATTGTAACTGCAAGTGAGCAGAAGTGATCCACTAAGAACATTTGGAGATCTTCTTGAGAAGACAAGTTAGAACTTTCTCCTGATCCGAAGAAAGAAAGCTGCAATTCTTCAGTCAACTTGGATCCTCCTTTGAGGATCTTCAGTGTTTTATATGTTTACTAATCTCCAGTGCTTGATGATGACTTGTTCACAACCTTCTTTCAATCTGGTCTGTACTGATATTACCACAACCATCATGTCCAGAAGACTTTTAAGCTCAAACAAAATTGAGGATTGGCTTCATAGAGCATCTGAAGATGGAGAACAAGAGATTGATGATGTTATGGGTTGTGCTGATATTTCTCAACAGGCAGGACACATTTAGAGTTAAGATAATTGGAGAATGAGGGCAGTAGAGAAGTCATTGTATTGGTATTATTGGGGTGTTTTCTAGTTGCATAGAGCTGGTTGAGTATTGACTCAAATATATCTGATGGAAGAAGATTAAGTTGGCAACAGAAATTGCTACCATTTCCTGCCATTCTTTCTAGGTCAACTTCCTGCTTGGTGACCCAGCAACACTTCTTTCTTTTGTGGTTTGTGTGTTTTGCAATGCTGGCATATGTTTGCCTGGCCAAGTTTAAAAGCAGGTTCATGTGGTTAAAGGAGCTGAACAACTAAGGGGATCTCCTCACTACCTTTCTTTCTTTCTTTCTTTCTTTCTTTCTTTCTTTCTTTCTTTCTTTCTTTCTTTCTTTCTTTCTTTCCTCCCCCTGCCTCCTCCTCCTCCTCCTCCTCCTTTCTCTCTGTCTCTCTCTTTTCAGTCACTTCACTCATTGAACTCAATGTAAATGTGTTTTAAACTTTACAAAAAAGATAAGCTTACGGCATGGAGATTTAATTTCTCAACTGTGGTTTTAAAGCAGGAATGGAAAATCCATGACCTTCCAGAGGCTAATCTACAACTTCCAGCATCCCTTAGCTAATGATGAAAGGAAAATCTGGGAGAAGCATTGTCAGACAGTTGAAGGGTGCGACATTCAATACTTCCTACCTTTCTTCCCTTAAAGTACTGTATTTAATAAGTTAAGTCCATTCTGAGGATAAAAAACCTGTTCCTGTCACATTGCTAAGTTCATGATTTGCTTTGGTGTTGCCCTGAATACTTAGGGAGTAGCGTCTCCCTGAAATCTCCTTAGCTGAGATTTCCAGTAATTTACAATGAGTAAATGCAAAATCTTAGTTGAAATATATTGTAAGGTTTCCAGGAAATGTGTCATCCAGTGTCTTTTGGTGATGTAAAAGCAGGCCTTGCCAGAAGAAATGTCTCACTATTCTAGTTCTGTGTGCCTCTCTCTCTCTCTCTCTCTCTCTCTCTCTCTCTCTCTCTCTCTCTCTCTCTCTCTCTCTCTCTCTCTCTCTCTCTCTCTCTCTCTCTGTGTGTGTGTGTGTGTGTGTGTGTATGTGTGTAAGAAGACTCCCCTTTACAACCAAAGCTGGCATATTTAAATTGTTGGAAAAATAAACAGTGTTATCTATTTTATTTGTACATCTTAAGTCACCAAGGACTTATTTGGTTGGTTTTGTGTTGCCTCTTTTCTTGTTAACATTTACAGGGTTGCAGACCTTTATCCTTGGAATTGCAATTATTGGCCAGTTTTTTTTAATCATTTATTGGAGGGAGTATAAAACCTTTGTTTTACCAGAAAAAGAAAAAAGAACCCTTAAATGCTGCCTTAAAGTGATACAAATGAGTTTTACGAGAACCTGAAGAGTGCCAAATGCAGTATTTTATTTATTTAGAAAATTTATATAGCTGCCTACTCTCTCACCGTGACTTTAGGCAGCTTACAAGCAATAAAAATACAGTATAGAAAATAAAAATAAAACAACCCTCTCCCACCCACTACTCACCTACCCCCAGCTTTAACACACAGTCAAATGAGCCATCTGATGGGCTCCTTCACAGTCTGGGTTCCCTAGGCCTGCTTGCAAAAGCAAGTCTTCAGGGGCTTACAAAGAGTACCAAATTGGAGTGAGGCAGTCTAATTTCTCAAGGGATGAGATTCCAAAGAGAGGGAGCCATCATGGAGAAGGCCCTTCTTCTGTGTCCCACCAGATGTACCTCCTTAAGGGACGGGACCCACAACATTCCTTGCCTCCCTGCTCTAGCGTGTCAGGTGGATGTGAGCAGCAAGAGATGGTTCCTCAGATAACCTGTCTCAAGGCCTTTAAAGGTAATGCACCCAGAAGCAAATTGGCAACCAATGCAGCTCCCACTGGAGGGGTGACACGTGTGCACACTGAGTTCTGCACAAAACCATGCGGGCCGCTGCATTTTGATTCCTGAAAAACTGCTCTGCATTCAATATATCCGTCCCAGTATATGCAGCCTTTGCGTGAATCTGTCAACTGTTCCACTCAGTCATCTAGCAAAAAAAAAAAAAAAAAAAAAGGACTCCTGGCCATTTGTTTTGCCAAGAGTATACTTTACTGAAAGTATATTTGTTACAGAAGTAGCGTAAACTGAATGTGAGGTTTTCCTGTGCAAACAACACCAAGCAAAGTTCCTTCTCTCTCCCACCCAGCCCCCCCGCCCCGCGCCCCTCCACCGGCCATCCCCGGGTTATCTGCAAACGTCCAATCAGGTGCTTGTATATTGTTTAGGAAACAGGTTCCCAGCTCTGCATATCATTAGTTGACTTTGGCTGGCTGAAGCTTCTCACATGGCTCAGCTGTCCCCCTCCGCTTCTTCCTTACATTTCAATCTCTCCCTCCCCTCCTCTCCTGGTGCTAATGTCAGGCTGTCAGCTCATGAAGTTTGGATAGGTGAGATGCAGCCATGACAGAATCTCTGCTTCCTTCTTGTAAAAAAAATTAATTCTGCTGTGCCAGACTTCAAATGTTCCTTCTGAGAATCTCTTCAAGATTACTACAACAGAATAACTCACCTGCTGATGGAGTTAATCAAAGAATTTCTATGAATGTGCATAACTCACATAAAAATCTGGGAGTTGACAAAAATATTTCCTTCCCCCCCCCCCCGCCTCCTTTCAGAATCTGCAAATAGTGCAGAAACAAATGTCAAATTTCCAAAGGGCCTCCTGTGTTCATTTAGACAGGAAAAATAAATATTTCTTAGCTTTGATAGAATTGCAATATGCTGTATGCAAACTTGAGGGCTGTGCAGGGTTGGAAAATAATTGAGCCCAACATTTCTGTTGCTAAATGAGACAATTCTTAAGTGAATTTTGCTCCATTTTATGACCTTTCTTGCCACAGTTGTTAAGTGAATCACTGCAGTTGTTAGGAATACAGTAGTTAAGTGATTTCCACATTGAGTTTGCTTGTCAAAAGGCCGCAAAAGATGATCATATGACCCCGGGTTGTTGTAACTGTCATAAATATGAATCAGTTGCCAAGTATCTGAATTTTGGTCACAAGACTATGAGGATGCTGCAATGGTTGTAAGTGTAAAAAATGGTCATAAGGCACTTTTTTCAGTACCATTGGAACTTTGAACAGTCACTAAGCGAACTGTTGTAAGTTGAGGACTACCTGTAATTTGAAAAATATGTTTTCTGGTGCACAGGAAGGGAAAGATAGGCCCTAACTGCAGCTCTTCAATGCAGCTGTGTCTTGTCCCATGCAGATGTCATGTGATCTTGGGGAATGACACGGCTGCTTTCAAGAATTCCATTTCAGTATCTCTGTATTCTGAAGTACCTTTGTGGAATCAAAACACTATCCAATCCGAAAAGCATCATTGGCTCCCCTGAAGGACTAAGTGGGCTGACTATTTTTATTCAGGGAGTCAGGGCTGTCCCAAAGTTTACTGCTAAGCAAAGAACAAGATGGCAGACTAAGCTAGTAAGTTGCATCATGTTTTAGGGTTGTTTATGAGACAGGATTCCCTCCACCCCTCTCTGAGGACATGAAAGGTAGTCCTCAACTTACAACCATTCCTTTAGCAACCATTTGAAATTACAACGGTACTGAAATTCTGGTCCCAATTGTGGTTGTAAGTAATTTAGGAAGTGGTAGGAGAGTAGATCTAGTGGCCTTAACTAATCTGTTCAGCAATGTTTTGGTTTCCTGCCTTTCCGCTTCAAAAATTTCAATTACTCTTAAGCAAACCTTCTTTTATTCATAGTCACAACAAGCAAACAAAAGGTTTGTATATGGGAGTCCACCATAAGATCCTGCTACAGTGTTGCACAGTGAATGCACAGCAAATTTCAAATGTATGTGAATGTATAGAAGATGAAAAATGGGAGGGTCTCAAGAAGGAATATCAACAGCAAACAAAGCATTAAGCAGATTTTTCTTCTCTTAAGACAGTTGCAAACCGATGTATAAAAACAGGGAGGGAAGCATTCCACAAAAGTTGTGTCAATTGACTTGAGAATGGAAAAAAGAGGAAACCAAGGATTTCTGTTTGTTTAAAAGTGAAATTGGATGAACCCTTCTCTGATTTTCAATGTATATATGTGAGAATTAGGGTAGAGACAGACTGTATGCAAGTTTGGTGTTTCATGGTCTCTAAAGGGACGCGGTGGCTCAGTGGGTTAGGACGCTGAGCTTGTCGATCAGAAGGTCGGCAGTTTGGTGGGTCAAATCCCGAGTGCCGCGTAACAGAGTGAGCGCCTGTTATTCGTCCCAGCTTCTGCCAACCTAGCAGTTCGAAAGCACGTAAAAATGCAAGTAGAAAAATAGGGACCACTAAGGTGGGAAGGTAACAGCGTTCCGTGCGCCTTTGGCGTCTAGTCATGCCGGCCACATGACCACGGAGATGTCCTTGGACAAGCGCTGGCTCTTCGGCTTTGAAACGGAGATGAGCACCGGCCCCTAGAGTCGGAAACGACTAGCACGCATGTGCGGGGGAACCTTTACCTTTTTAAAGGTTAACACTAAATGAACCCAAAGTCATTGATTCATCTTTTCACATCTTCAGAGAGGTTTTCACAGTACCTGCAACAATCCTTGGGAATGCTTCCTAAGCATAATATTAAATTGTCTGTATGACGACAGGTTAAAAAAAAAAACAAACCCTTGATATTTAGTCCCTGAAATTCCAAAAATTGCAGAATGAAACAAATAAGAAATAAAACAGCCTATCTCGTACAAAATATCATTGAAGAAGATATAGGAAAAAGCAAGAGAGATCATTTCTGTAGCACTTCAGAAGACCTTTAAAAAGCTGACAAGAGAAATATGAATGTCCACTCTTGTGTGTAGCTTCAGGTTGATGAGAGCAGCTTCGATCTTTTTCCACTTTCTTGAACTGAACTACTCTCTGTAGGGCTAGTAGACATTGTTAACGACTCGGGTTTCCCATTATTTAAGGGTTCTGTCTTGACATCCCGGTCCCGGATGGTGCCATGTTTTACGCTAGAGATCTCTGAGGCTGTTCCTTCAAAGAGTTTGGCCATGAAACCAATACCAGATGATCGGATTAAGGAGCCCCCACTGAAAGTGTAAAGGATAGGGTTGACACTGCTACTGAAGAAGGCAAGGGCCACCAAAATGGGCCTAGCCATCTTCCCTGCTTTTTTAACCTTTGATGAGCCACTCCACAGACCAACCACATCTAAAAGGTTGACGATATGGTAAGGAAGCCAGAAAAGAGCAAAGGTGATCACAATGAGGCTAATGAGTCGGCTGGTCCGGCGTTTCTGACGGAAACGGGTCTCCTTGAGTCGTTGACTAATCATCCCGTAGCTGTAGACAACAATAGCAAAAGGCAGCAGAAATCCAGTGATGGTTTCAAAGAGGTTGTGGAAGACCAGCTCCTTCTCTTCTTGGTGACACAATATGCAGTAAGCTGTGCCATTATGAGTAACCACTTTCCGGTAGAGGAGAGAAGGCGCAGCTAAAAAAAGACTTGCCACCCAAATCGCCATAACCAAAAGCCGGATGGTGCGCCTAGTACGGATTTTCTGTGAGATGAAGGGTTTGGAAATAGCCAGGCAGCGGTCAAGGCTCATGAGGGAAATGAGGTAAACACTGGCATACATGCTGACCCCACAGATGTAATAGCAGATTTGGCAGATGGCCTGACCCATTTCCCATTTCTTGACACTTAAGAATCGCAGGAATAGGGGGGCTGTGAGGAGTACTGCCAGGTCAGCGATGGCTAAATGAAGAATGAGGAGGCAGGTGACTGTCCGCTTCCGAACCCAGCAGATGGCCGTCCACACCACTAAGGCATTGCCAGGGAATCCCAAGATGAAGGCAAGTGACAGCACCCCTATGCCTATTGATGCGCCTGCCAGAGGCTTGGAAGATGTAGCATTTTGGTTTTCGATACAACTAACCATGGTCCTGTTAGAGGTCAAAAAGTAGAGTAGGCACTGTGGAAAAAGAAGAGAAGCAGAAAACATTGTTAGAATCCTACGTGCTGCTCTTTTCTTTCGTCTTAAAAGCCTTATAGTTCTTAGCTTGTCAACAACTGACTGTAAATCAGTCCTCTACAATGATAATTTTTGGGCTTCCTATCCAAGAACATTCGAAAGAGGCCTGTGTTGGGAATATTGCCATCTGGCCTAATGAAGTGTGTCAAGACTTAACTAGAGGAAGAACTGGGAAAAGAAACAAAACTATCTCAGCCTCAAAATTTACCGTATTTTCCGGCGTATAAGACAACTGGGCGTATAAGACGATCCCTGACTTTTGAGAAGATTTTCATGGGTTAAAAAGTAGTTTTCCCTATGTGGTGCTCCTCAGGTGCCTTAGAGTTAACAATGCTCAAAATTGTTCTGGCTGAGAATTTTAATTTTCACACATCTGGAGAATGCCAAGCTAGGGAAAGACTGATTTAACCAAAATGTTTTGATTCTCAGCATCTTAGGCAAAAAGAGACAATGACGCTTTTATTTTATATATATATATTTATTAAATTTTTATACCGCCCTTCTCCCGAAGGACTCAGGGCGGTGTACAGGGCAATAAATATTAAAAAACAAAGTACAAAAGTTAAAAAAACAATTAAATAGTATGCCCAAAATATACAATAATTAAAAACCATGTTAAAACCCCAACCCCCCAACCCATCAAACCAGGCCGGATTGCTCAAATAAATAAGTTTTTAAATCCCGCCGGAAGGAGCGAAGGTCGGGGGCCATCCGGAGCTCAGCTGGCAAGCGGTTCCACAGGTCTGAATAGCTGTTTGGATATACAGAGTCTTGATGTTTAACATTCATTGTTTGCTTCTGATCTTTCTAAATAAACCCAGCCTATTTTTATTTGCGCACAGCTTAGCAAGCCATTAAACTGTGACCTTATTTTTATTTTATAAATGTCCTCAGTAGCAGAATCTTCTAGATATGTCCAGCTCTCTCCAGTTGACTGACATACAAAAAAGATGCATTTCTAGTATGTTGTCAGCTTTAGCACACTTGTAGTTATGAGGCAATGTAGGAATACAGTACTATTGACTTGACTGGCTCATGTAGATTTTATTTGCATATTTGTAACACTCACACTTATTAATGATAACACTCTTTGGTAGTCCCAAAGGTGCTTTTTCCAAAAGGCAACTGGCCTTTCTTTGTTTTTTTTTTCCTTTGAAAATGTTTTCACTTCTCATCCAAGCAAGCTTCTTTAGTTGAACTAAGAAGCTTCTTGGATGAGAAGCAAAACGTTTGCACAGAAAAAAAAAACACCAAGAAAGTTCAGTTGCCTTTTGGGAAAAAACACAACCATGATCTGCATGACTGAGAATCTCCACAGGCATTCTCTTTGGTATGATTGTGCCTGTCTAGACAAAGTGAACAAACTGCTTCTGCCAGACATAAGTAGGAAGTCAGGGCTGCTTCTCAATTAGGTGAAGGTTTATCAAGAGCTTTTGACCTCGAGATCAGCTTTGCTCTGCCTCACCTAAACCTCGTGTCCTCTCGCCTTGGCGCCCCCTTCTACTTCAGCCACACGCGCTGGCTGTTTCGGCCAGGAGCGACGAGCATTGTGGCCCAACACTTTGGGAAGGCACCAGGTCTGAAAGAAGGCGGTTCTTTCCATAGGTTAGTTAATGAACAGGGTGGCGGAGTGGGGGGGGGAAGAAACGAGCTCAGCCGTGCGCTGCAAGTTTAAGATTCACACACACACCCTCCCCAAGGCCGCCTTCTACTTCAGGGCGGAGGGGCGACCCCAGGTTGCTGAAGCCCCAGCGCCAGCTTTCCGCTGCGGTCTGCCTGTCGCAATTCCTGAGCTGCACCTTCCCAGGCGGGTGTTGCTGTAGGTCTGCCACGGCACCACACCCTGAAGTCAAACTCCCAGGGTCAGGTGAAGCTTAGCTCTGCACGAACATGTCAGGTCGGCCTCCACCTGGCTTCCCGCACTCCCTTGAGCTCTTGTGCTCGCGGAGCGCCAGTGGCTCGGCACACGCTTAACTCCCGCTCCCTTCCCAAAAAAAAAAGGGCTACTGCCCTAGGACGCCGGTAAGCTGGAGCCTCAGCCTCGGTTGGGCTGGTGGGTTTATTTATGAGGAGGCTGTCTTTTGCCATTCTCGAGCGCTGGATTTGTCCGTTTCCACTAACGTCTCTGCTCCCAAGGATTGCGTTACTATTTTCCAGCGTATAAGGCGACTGGGCGTATAAGACAACCCCCGACTTTTGAGAAGATTTTCATGCGTTAAAAAGTCATCTTATACGCCGGAAAATACGGTAGGTCTCTTCTTGTGCCCAATTATAGTGCGCTGTTTTATTGTCCACCAACATTAAACTTGTATTTGAATGTGGTAGAGCTTCTATGATTTTTTTCCCTGAAACTTCAAGGATAGCTTGTGTAAGGGTGAAGGGTCAGGGCCAACTCTAAGTATAATGAGCTCCTGAGACAGGCCTATCAAACCTAAGATGAAAAAATCTGGATGACCACTAATTGGTGAAGAGAGACAATAATTTATCCTTACCAGTATCTAATGGCTATCTGGGCATTTGCAGTTCAGATCTGCAAATTGAGTAAATATTGAGTAAATATAATTTGTTGTGGGTCATATCTGAGGGAACACCTGCTGCCGGCATCAAGCTCCCTTCGTCCCGTGCGCTCCCACAGGGAGGGCCTTCTCAGGATACCGCCGGTTAGGGAATGCCGGCGGGTTATTTCCAGGGGAAGAGCATTCTCTGTGGACGCGCCGACCTATGGAACCAGCTCCCCATGGAACTTAGGACTGCCCCTGACCTTCGCTCATTCCGCAGGGACCTGAAAACTTGGCTCTTTGAGCTGTCTGGCCCAGGCTGAGGGGTTTTATTTTTTATTAGGCTTTAGTTTTAAATTTCGGGGACTTTATTTAATTAATTGTTTTAATCTGATTTTAATTTTTGTATGTTTGTTTTAATCTTCCCTGTACACCGCCCTGAGTCCTCCGGGAATAGGGCAGTATATAAATTTAATAAAATAAATAAATAAATAAATAAATATCTCTTCTTGATAGGTTTTATAGGATTACCAGATCCTGGGGACAGATTCCTGTGCCAAGGGTTAACATGTTAATTTCCCACAATTTTCTAGACAGAGATTTCGTTAAAGGAAGTTAAAATTGACTGAGTGCTCAATATTGCCCAGAAGACCTCATTGGGAAAAGAAAATTAAAAATAAAAAGAAGGTTTGGGAAGCTAAAGCAATTTCTAAATTTACTCCTGGGCAAAGGGAGATTGGATGCTGAGATATTTGTGGGATAAATGTCACAGTGGGTATAAACATCTACTCTTACTGATTATTCGGGAGTTACAAGTATCCAAGTTTGTAACCTGATTTAAATGAACGTATCTTAAAGTAAAAATATTCTTTAAGAAATCACCTGTGCTATTTCGACTGTGTTTGCAGCAGCATGAACAGTAGTCTCGAGGTCCAGGTTCATCTTTCCACAATAAATTACATCCAAACAGTGAGAGCTACATTTTCATTAACAGACTTATCCCGGGAGAATTTATTTATTTTTGTATTTATGTCCTGCCTTCATTATTTTTGTAAAGCTACTAGATGAAATATGATGTAAATGTAACCACCTAGTGGACAATCACCTGAATATGAGCCAACTGTGTGCAGCAGCCACCAAAAAAGCCAATGCAATCCTAGGCTGCATTAACAGAGGGATAGAATTAAGATCACATTAAGTTCTAGTACCACTTTACAAAGTCTTAATAAGGTCGCACTTGGAATACTACATCCAGTTCTGGTCACTGTATTATAAAAAAAGACGTTTAGACTCTAGAAAGAGTGCAGAGAAGAACAACAAAGATGATTAGGGGGCTAGAGGCTAAAACATATGAAGGACGGTTGCAGGAATTGGGTTTGTTCCGTGTAATGAAAAGAACTAGGGCAGACATGAGAGCAGTGCTTCTTTATTTGAGGGGCTCCTACAAAGATAAGGTGCTTTTCCAAAGCACCAAAAGGCAAGACAAGAAAAAATGGATGGAAACTAACCAAGGGGAGAAGCAACCTAGAACTAAGGAGAAAATTCCTAACGGTGAGAGCAAACAACCAATGGAATAGCTTGCCTTCAGATGTTATGGATGCTCCATCACTGGAGGCTTTCTAAAAGAGACTGGACAACCATTTGTCTGAAATGGTCTAGGGTCTCCTGCTTGAGCAGGGGGTTGGATTAGAAGACCTCAAAGGTCCCTACCAACTCTATTATTCCATATTCTATGTTCATTTTCAATTAAACAAAAGATGAGGCCTTTATTTATATTTTATTTCTTTCATAATTATTGCATTGCATTTTTATTGTTTTATTTTGTTGTACACTACCCACAGTCAGTCAGAATTGAGTAAATTGAAGAAATTGAGGGTAGTGCTGGAAAAAAAGTGACTTTACAATCAGTCCGTGCACTTACGGCATCCTCGAATAATCAAAATTCAAGTGCTTGGAAACCAGCATGTATTTACAAAGTTTGCAGCCTCCTGGGATCATGTGATTGCCCTTTGCAGCCTTGCCAGAGGCTTCTGACAAGTAAAATCAAACTGGGCTGACTCCAGAAAAAAAAGGTTGTAAAAACAGCAGCAACTCACTTAATGACTGCATCGCTTAGTGACGGAAGTTCCAATCTCAGTTGTGATCACAAGTTGAGGACTATTTATAGTTCTCTTGACAGCAAGATGGTGGTATGCTCTTCACATCTGGTAGGGTGTCCCCATCCCACCATTCCAGGCTATTGTCCCAGCTTCAGTACTGCATGCTGAATATTACAGAATTGTTTTACTCAGCACTTTTAATTCAACTGGTTTTGATCTTCTTGTATGATACTGCAATCTGTTTTTGTTCTTTGTTTCCATCAAACCCTATCAGAAGATTCTCCCTATGAGTAGGCTTCACACCCAAGTTGAAGTTTATAGTGTAAATGATAAACAGTGGCTCCCAACTTCTGTGTGAGCTAAAAGTACACAAACCTCTAGTTCTTCTATGCTGGTGGAGCAATTTCCTTTGCAGTTGTTACACAAATAGTGGGGCAACAATTTAATGATGTGGAAATAATGGGAAGTAGACTTTGGATATGAAATTGCTGCTTAGAGTGACTTTCTTTCTTTCTTTCTTTCTTTCTTTCTTTCTTTCTTTCTTTCTTTCTTTCTTTCTTTCTTTCTTTCTTTCTTTCTTTCTCCCATCCCTCCCTCCCTCCCTTTCCTCTCTCTCTCTCTCTCTCCCCCTTCCTTAATATGAAAGCAGGTAAAACCAAGTGGAAGGAAATGTTATGGTTTTGTGATTTCCAGAAAAAAAGATGATGCATCCTTTCCCTGCAGTCAAGGTTAGAGTAACAGGAACTGCATTTTTAGGGCATGTAAAACCTTGGGTTTGCACCTTATTGTGGTTTAATGTTGATGGAACAGATTGTTCTCCAGTTGCATAACCCAGTGATAAGCAACAACTCATCTGCATACATCTGGACAACTACTTGTGAATGGAATTGGGCCTCTTTGTTGGCAACCAATGGAGTCCAAAATCCTCATAGGTAATGTGAGAATAACCTTCATTGGTCCCCTGCCAGAAACTTTGCTACCCCTATGCTTGTTTGCTTAGATCATGCAGGCTGGACAATTCTGGAAATTGAAGTCTACTCATCTTAAAGTTGTTGATGTGGCTAAATATAGGCTTAGATTATCTTAATTAGATAAAATTGGAATGGTGGCATAATGCTGACATTTAGTGTAACTTTTATTTTAACGGAAATGTCTCTGAGGCCTCAAGAACACAAAGAAAAGCTCTACTCTGCTGTTTATTTAGGAATGTGCTCACTTATCCAGAAAAATAAAGGGTAAAAAAATATTTTGAAAGACCAGGAACCAGTGACAGAAAACTAGTTACCCCATTTGGTATGATTGCTGTTTTGGAACAGCATCCACAGAGTAGTTTTCATCACTGCAGTTGACCAAGTAAGAATGTTTTTGGGAAAATGAAATTTGAACCTAAACTTTGAATGTGAGTTGGGTGACCCACCAGATGAAACTGCTGGAATGCAAATGCTCAGTTTTAATGGCCTATGTTTCTCCACAATTACTTTTGTACAGAGCAAGGAAAGGCATTATTTGAGTTACTTCAACTTCCTGACAGTTGGGTGTCTTGTATTTTCACAACCTTTATTTGCTTTCATGAGCATAAGCAGAAGCTAACGACATATTTCTAAGGCATTTGTGGCTTCTCAGTACCCCTCCCCAAACCATTGGTAGGACTCAATTGCTGAAAACTTAGAATATAGAATAATAGAGCTGGAAGGACCTTGGAGTTCTTCTAGTCCAACCCCTAATCAAGCAAGAGACCCTATACCAGACATGTCAAGCACAAGGCCCGGGGGCTGGATGCAGCCCGCAAAGTGGTTTCATGTAGCCCGTGAAACCATCCTGGAAACAGTGAGGGAACGGCCCCCACTGCCTTTGCCCTGGCCCAGAGACCCTCCTTCTGCCAGAGACCCTCAGATCTGTCCCACTCCTGCCCAGGCCCCCATAGGCACCCTTGATGTGAACGATGTATAGCTGGCCATGCCCACCCAGTAGGCCATATGCACTCTAGCCACGCCCACCCAGTAGGCCACGCCCATCCAAGCCACACCCACCTGGCCCCCTGAGGGCAACCACAATGCTGATGCGGCCCTCAGTGAAAGTGAGTTTGACACCCCTGCCCTATACCATTTCAGACAATTGATTGTCCAGTCTCTTCTTGAAAACCTCCAGTGACAGAGCGCCCACAACTTCTGAACTCAAACTATTCCAAAAATAGGGCCTATGTATGGACACATAGTCATTGTCCATCATGCAGAAAAGATGATATTAGAAAGAAATAACCCCCAAGCCAAGAAAACATATTCTGCGATTTAGTAGTATACAGATAGTCCTCAACTTACAACAGTTCATTTAGGGACCATTTGAAGTTACAACGGCACTGAAAAAAGGAACTTATGACTGATTTTCACACTTATAATCATTTTAGCATCCCCATGATCAAAATTCAGATGCTTGGCAACAGACTTATATTTATGACGGTTGCAGTGTCCTGGTGACATGTGATCACCTTTTGTGACCTTCTGACAAGCAAAGTCAATGGGGAACCCAGATTCACTTAACAACCGTGTTACTAATCTAAGAACTGCAGTGATTCACTTAACAACTGTAGCAAAAAGGGCGTAAAATGGGGCAAAACATACTTAACAAATGTTTCACTTGGCAACAGAAATGTTTAGCTCAATTGTGGCCGTAAGTCAAGGACCACCTGCCCATCATGTACATCACTTTACTTTTTCCCTGCTTAAGGTAGAAGGCTGCAAAGCCTGCTATTATTATTATTATTATTATTATTATTATTATTATTATTATTATTATTATTATTATTATTATTATTATTATTATTATTATAAAAGACAGATTGTAGAATGAAGAGGAGGAATAGATTACAATAGCAATAACAATCTCTGTTGCTTAACAATGGCAAATTCTGTACTTTGTGTTTCAATCTCTGGAACAGAATCTGTGCCAGCTAGTGTCAAGAATGTTAGGAGGACAAAATTAAATTTTTGGCTGATCTGTGAAAAGAAAATATCTCTTCTAAGATTATGGTTTCTGGAATCTGCAGACTCCTTATCTAAAATCAACAAGAGAATATAGTGTGTCCTTTTGGAGACCGATTTCTCTCCCATGCCCATTTAGGCAGATTAAACAGATTATCCCCACAAAGAAAGCCAAATGATTATTGAATCAGAACAAAAATATCTTCTCTGGGAGAGCAGAAAGATCAGTTTTGCCAACTGCCTTATTTTGAAATTCGCCAACATTTTTGTATGCAAAGAAAGCACTACATTTTCCAGCAAATTGGAAGAAGCTTTCTAACTGACAACTTCTCAAAGACGGAGATCCCCCAGAAAAAAAAATAGAGAGAAAAAAATCTCTTTACATTCAATCCCTAACAAATATTCTTTCTCATCCTTTGTACATTGGGGATGTAACTAATATGCTCTTTTACCTATCAAACAAAACAAAACAAAACAAATCCAAGCATAGCTTGAAGTCACTGGCTGAGTGCATTGTGAAGTTATAAGGTCAAATAAATCAGAATCGACCATTTTTTCCTCTCCAAATCTCAGCTCTAGGAATGTGGCCAAGGAAATGTGGAAGCAAGGAAAATGGCAGTGGATAAAACAGATCAAACCTTCCCTCACTGTGTAATTCATGTAGACTTTCACTATGCTTATTTGCCTCATAAAATTGTCATGGGGTCAAATGAGAGAAGCCACAGACCTTTGTGGGAAACTGGGAAGAAGGATAGGCTGTAAACACTACCATGATTTATTCACAACCCAACACTCCTCTTGAGGAGCACAATTCCTTGTCATCCCACACAGCTTCCAACAAGTCCTTGTTCAACTAAGCTTGGCTAAGAAGTCTTCTTCTTCTGGGGTTCCTTCTTGGTCTCCCAACCAGACGTTCAGTGCACAATGGGGACCTCACACATATATTGAGTTGAGAACAACATGCTTACCCCTTCAGTTTTCTTTCTCAGCTCTTCTTTCAAGCTCCTGCTTCTGTCTTGAGACCAGCCTCTCCCTTTTTGTCTTGTCCTTTGAGGAGGTTTTTTTTCTTCTTTCTTTGCTCAATCTCTTTTTTTGGTCATAGTACCTTCCACTAACTCAAAAAGGAAGTGATAGCAACTTTCAGAAAAGTTGGGTAAGAGATTTTTTTTTTAAAAAAAGTGTTGAGTTATTCTAAACACGGTCAGTTACTGGGATTGATTGGGTATGTTTCTCTGTGTGAGAGAGTGTGAATGCTTATGTGCATTGATGTTGCCTTCTTTTTTTGCCCTTTTTGGCTTCTGGATTTCATGAACTCATGCTGCCTGTTTCTTTTCCTCTTTGTTTCTATTTTTTTTTTAAAAAAAACACCTTAACAGAGTGTACAAATGTGCAAATACATATCCATATATGCTCACTTCCCTCTTTAAAAAGTACATCAACAGTACTCTACTTTCATGGAGAAAGTCTCTAGGAATCAAAAACAGATGATCAATCAATCACTTGCTCTGTGCTTGCTTTATTAATATGGTTCATCGCATAGTCAGCCAAATGTTAAGACTGGTTTTTGCATTTTTATCCACCTATTGAGTCCTTTCCAAGGACCTGGAATAGGCAGATGTGGATGTTGGATGGTGTAAGAGGTATCCTTGCAAGATGTAAGCTGTTCCAAGTAAAAGCTGCCTTTTGCAATTGACTGATGGTGAAATTGTCAATGCTGATGGTGTTTAAGTGGTCCTCTTCTTGTAGGGATTGATCTTTAATAACAGATAGTTGTTTCCTTGTTCTCTGTCTTTATTTGTTCTCAATATTTGTGACAGGCAAACACCTTTTCTTCCAGTAGTTCTGCAGCCATGGGCCCTGGTTGCTAAGTCCTGTAGCTCATTTTTCACCAGATGTTCTGGAACTCCAATTCCTAGCATGATCCTTGTTGACCCAAACCAGTGTGGGCTTCTATGGGCTTTATGCGTCACCATATTTTTTTTGTCTGACACCTTTGATAAGACCTGTCCAGTATAGTTGAACGTCTGGCATAGCAATCATCTTTTTCAGATTACAAAAGCCCCACAATCACATCAAGGTAGTACCTCACTACTCCTTCTCCTTCTCCTTTACAGTGGAAGGGAGAAGCAAGCACATCCATTGTTTCCACCAATGTAGTTTGAGAAATTTGGAAACGATTATATTATCTATAAACCTGACTCTAGAAGTGTAGTCATGAACAGGTGATGGACTCTGTGTCTTTTTCTTTTTCTTTCTTTCTTTGAAGGATAATAATAATAATAATAATAATAATAATAATAATAATAATAATAATAATAATAATAATAGTAACAGGAGGTTAGACTAGAAGACCTCCAAGGTCCCTTCCAACTCTGTTATTCTGAGAGAAGCCTGAATGGCAGAGAACTTGGCTGTGAAATTGACCAAGATGTATACTAGCAGAGACAAAGAGAACTACAGAAATCATATGCCGTCCCCTCTGAAGAGCTGCAAGGCCCAGGATTTCTCATACAGAAGAAAGAGGAAGGGACAGGTGGTAGGAGAGATTATGCAAAGCGATAAGCATGGACATTGATGCTAGGGACAGTGATAGCCAGTACATTAGTGGGATTTACAGGTCTAAAATATATGTCAGTAAATTGAAATGCATTTATAAAATTTATATTTATTTTTTTTTTATTTTAATTCCATTTATATCCCGCCCTTCTCTGAAGACTCAGGGCGGCTTACAAGCTTAGCAGTAGCCTTCATTCCATGTATATGCCTGCTTATTAGGGCTTTCACACACACCCCAAGCGGCATTATTACAAAGTCAGCTTAATTGCCCCCAACAATCTGGGTCCTCATTTTACCTACCTGGGAAGGATGGAAGGCTGAGTCAACCTTGAGCCTGGTGGGATGCGAACCTGCACTAATTGCAGGCAGCTGGTGTTACTTAAGGAGGCATTAGCCCACTGCTCCACCAAGGCTCTTGGTGCTGCCCATCTCATTCTCTCGATGGCTTACCATTAAAATAATAAATATAAACATATTAAAAACTTTAGGTACAAAGATAAGAAACAAAAGGCAAGATCAGAATGGGGTTGACCAAGAATGTTGGGCTGATGGGGACTAGAAGATGAGATTTTTTCTGAAGCATCCCTTGCTCTGTGGAACATCCTACCTTCAGAAATTAGAATGGCTTTAACCCTATTAGCTTCTTTTAAAGCTTTTAAGACCTGGCTGCACTCCTGAGTCTGGGGTGCTACATGCACTAGAGGCCCCAACTCCTGGCTGTATTTTAACAAGCCAGATGTCTTTCTTTGTATATATTCAAGTTAGATGTTTAAAATTCTTTAGTGTTTTGATATTTTAATGTTTTTATTGTTTTAAGGTTCTAACTGCAATATATGTTTCTTAATTGTGAGCTACCCTTTTGGCTGGGTGGCTATAGAAATCAAATCTAATCAGTCAATCAATCAATTAAAAAAATCAATCTTCCCTGTTTAGTCCACAAACTTCAAGACAAACAACAGAATAACAGGGTTGGAAGGGATCTTGGAAATCCTCTCAAGCAGGAAGCCCTATACCGTTTCAGACAAGTAGTTGCCCTTTCTCTTCTTAACTTAACTCACAACTTCTGCAGACAAGTCATTTCATGGATTAATTTTTCTAACTGTCACAAAATTTCTTCTTAATTCTAGGTTGGCTCTGTCTTTGATTAGTTTCCGTTCATTGCTTCTTGTCCTGCCTTGATAGAACCAGGTTTTAATAGCCTTTCAGAAGGCCAAAAGGGTGAGGGCAAGTGTGAAGTGTGATTTTTAGAATTAAAAGCTAATCCTTTCCTTCCATGGTGCATTGTGTAGCATTTACGGAATGAAGGAGTGATCTCTTACAAGTTTGCACTTGGTTTTTCCAAAGGGATGCCAGGACAGATTCTGACGTTTACAGGATGATTGAGTTTGTGAAGTGTGGATGATGTGGTTTTTTTTAACCTGAAGGAACTGTTTAACATATCTGAAAGGCAAAGTGTTAACTCTTGATTTTTTTTTTTGGCTTATAAATCCTGCTTGTCTACAGAGAGATTTCTCTTTTTGCCATACTTCCCACCCCAATATATTTACATTTTTCTCTCTCTCACTCTCAAATATCTACCTTTTATTTATAAAATTTACTGGCCATCTATCTTACCATAGGATTATTCTGGGCGGTTTACAGATGCTTATGAGCTAAAACATAAAATGTTAAAAGCAAACATTAAAACCAAAGACACGTGGGGAGGCCTGGGGTAGAGTGGAGGGGGGGGAGATGGGATCTGTTATTAATCAACCACCTCCAATGTATTGCTCCCCCACTGGAGCCACAAGCTGACTGGCAAAGCCACGTCTTTAGGTTCTTATAAAAAGAGGGTTGGGGCCGATCTCACATCGGGGGAAGGGGGGAGATTCCAGAGGGCAGGAGCTACAGCACAGAAGGCCCTCCTCCTGGAATAATCAGGAGGAATAATCAGACTGACAGGACCCACAGCATGCTTTCTCTGCTGGCACGAATGCTATGGACCAGTCCCAGTGGGAAGAGATGGTCCCTCAAGTAACCTGGACCCCTGCCATGAAGGGCTTTAAAGGCGATCACCAAAACCTTGAATTGCACCTGCAAGCAGGCTGATAATCAGTGCAGCCCGGGGAGCAGGGACCATTCCTGGGCCCCCAAAACTACCTGTGCTGCTGCACCACTGCACCCACTTTTGACAGTGAAGGTCAGGAATCCAGTCACTGCCCAGATTGAGATGGGTGATATCTAAATCTGATAAATAAATATTCCTGGAAGATCCAGGTCAGCAAATCCTTCACTGAACATCATAGAGCAATTGATGTGGACATCAACTCCCAGAATTCCTCAGCCAACCATGCTGGCTGGGGAATTCTGGGAGTTGAAGTCCGTAAGTCTTAACATTGCCAAGTTTGGGGACAACTGTCATGGGGCATCTGGACAGTGACCAGCTCCCTCTACTGGTATTCTATCACATCTTGGCTGACTCATTGCCAGTCCTGGAGACAATGCCCCCCTCTCTCCCCTCACATTGGTTAGCCACAGCAAATCTTCACAAAGAGCTTTACAGAATTTCAGGCGTTTGTTGCATCTGTGGTTGGTATGTGCAGATGCAGGCACTGTCGAAATAGCCAGGAGGGGTGCAGAAACCACCAAAAGTGAAATGCAAAAACAAACAAACAAACTGTGAACTTCCCCTTCGAGTGAAAATGTTGGTATTTATGGCTGGCAGAGGAAAAAAAAGAAGCAGACAAGAAAAATTAAACCAGAAAACAGTGGGGAAAATAGAGTTTTCTTCCAAATGCATCAGCTTAACACCTAATGCCAGGGCCAGAATGAGGGCAGAAACACATATTATTTTTTTGGGGGGGGGGTCATCCCCCTCTTTTAAAATTTTATCCCCCAAAAGATTTATCTTCTTGTATTTCTCAATCAGCATTGCATATATGCATTAGATTAGGATTGGTGCAGTGACAGTCCGATTCATTTAGGGCAGTGTTTTTCAATCACAAGTGGCTGGGGAATTCTCTAGGAGTTGAACTTAAAGTCTTAAAGTTGTCACACTTAAGAAACACACACTTCAAAGTTGCCAAAGTTAAGAATCATTGTATGTTGATAGTTGTATCTTTGTAAAACCAGCATTCAAAATGACATAATCACCAGGCAGCTCACAAACATGGATAGAAAAGTAATTTTCTCTGTTGCTACTGCCACATGGCTGCTAATTCAGCTCTGATGCTTCAGTTCACAAACAAACACCAACATTAATGGTCATGGCTTAATTGTCTATGAATTTTTCCAGATCTCCTTAAGACCAGCCAAATGGGAGGAAGTCTCAGCCAGTAGTATGACTGACTGAGCATATCAAGAACAGCAAGCTAAACTGGGTTGTGTATGGTTTCTACAAGAAGAGGGACCCATTAGAAAATCCTAAGATAGACTAGAAAATTGATTTTTTAAAAAAAATAGAAGAAGGCAAGAATAAATCACATCCTTGTGAGCCTGCAGTGTACTGCAGCTGCCAAAAAAGCCAACACAGTCTTAGGCTGCATTAACAGAGGGATAGAATCGAGATCACATGAAGTGTTAAGTACAGCTTTATAATGCTTTGGTAAGACCACACTTGGAATACTGCATCCAGTTTTGGTCACTGCATATAAAAAAGATGTTGAGACTCTAGAAAGAGTGCAGAGAAGAACCACAAAGGTGATTGGGGAGTGGAGGCTAAAACATAGGAAGAACAGTTGCAGAAATTGGGTATGTCTAGTTTAATGAAAAGAAGGATAGGGGTTACATCAGGGGTCTTCAAACATGGCCCTTTTTATTGAAAAGTTTTACAATACATTTTTTTAACAAAACAAAACCCCTCCCGACCCCCTCCCCTCTCCCCAGCCCTCCCCAACACCACCCTCCCTTCCCCCTCCCCCCTCCCCAACTTCCCAGAGCTCAATACAGGGTATAAAAATACAAACAATCATAGTCTACCTTATGCAAACAACAATAAACTATTAAATCTATCGCACTTTAACTCTTATAAAATAACTACAAGCAATATAAATATCACATCAATACTTATTCAAATGCTAAATGAAACTTTTTAGTCCCATATTTATTCTGGATATAATCAGTCCATCTTCTCCACTCCACAATATATCTCTGTTGCGGCTGGTCTTTCAAGTACACTGAGATCTTTGCCATTTCCGCCAGGTTGGAAACTTTTAAAGTCCATTCTTCTATAGTCGGCAGTTCTTCCTTCTTCCAATATTGCCCTACTAAAAGTCTCGCTGCCGTAATTAAATTCAACATCAGCTTAGTGTCCACAACAGTAGTATCAGTAATAATGCCCAGTAAAAACAGTTGCGGACAAAACTTTATCCTTTTCTTGAATATCTTTTGCATGTTCCACCAAACAAACTTGGCCCTTTTATGACTTGTGGACTTCAATTCCCAGAATTTCTCAGCCAGTTTGCCTGGCTGAGGAATTCTGGGAGTTGAAGTCCACAAGTCATAAAAGAGCCAGGTCTGAAGACCCCTGGGTTACATGATAGCAGTGTTACAATATCTAAGGGGCTGCCACAAAGAAGACAGAGTCAACTTATTCTCCAAAGCACCTGAAGGCAGAGCTAGAAGCAATGGATTGATGTTTTGGCCAAGAAAACTACACCCACTTGCTTATGAAGTCACCAGCTCAGTTAAATCATACCATTTAATTTGTCTTTCTCAGCTACAAATCTAAGCAGGATTTCCTGGGTTTGGGGGAGTGTCTGAAAAATCTAAGGTAGTTGACAAATTAGGAAGGGTTCTTGTGTGAGGCAGTCTGAATGCATTGATAAAATTCACAAGTATCTCTTTCCATAATTAGGCAGAGTGAATTAGGGTTGCACAAAGCTTTGCCGTGATGACACCACTTCAAAGTGTGTTCATAGAGCTACCTGCCCCCACCTATGTTGCTTTGCAAAGCAAGATGGCTCCGAGACTTCCAGGAACAGAGTTTGCCTCACCCCAGCTTTCTCAAGGCTGCTAGTTTAGAACTCTCAGACATTAATGTGTCATGAAACAATAAGATTTCTTTGCAAGTTCAACTGAAAGTCCCATTGAGCACTTGCTCTTGTTCAGCACAAAAGTACACTTCCCTCCTGTAGACATGACAATTTAAACCCATTGTAGTTGCTTCCCAACCCTCCCACATTTTAGCTAATATTATATTGCATCTTGACATCGTGGCCTGAGACATGCTAACTCTCAGCTTATTTCTCTGTGTTGGAGAAGGTCAAGGGACAAATGAAGACTGCATTCTTCAGAAGAACCATTTTGTCATCCTGATCATCTCTCAGTGAGGTGAACTCCATAGTCTTGCCATGAAGCACACAAACAAAAAAAGCCTTTTATCTTGCTTTATCTTGTCTATTTTTAACAGGCATTCTGGACAAATATCCTTACCATAAAAATGGATTGAATACATTTGTAAAAAAAAAGCAGATCCCCTTATTGTACAAGAAAAGCATATTTGTCCTAGATAGGCATGCTAAGTTTCAGTTATCTGAATTTTCCCATTAGCTTTGTCATTAAAAGGACACAAGGACAAAAATGGAACATGGACACTCATTTGTATATAATAAACATTTTATTATTGTAAACAACCCAAGACAAATATTGTTGGCCTATGTGCTTCCTGCATTCCTACTGACTGCTGTAGCACAAAGAGAGAGGTTGTCTGAAATGAAAAAAAGATTCCATTTTTGGTTTTTACTCTCTTCCTCCTCCTCCTCCTCCTCCTCCTCCTCCTCCTCCTCCTCCTCCTCCTCCTCCTCCTCCTCCTCCTTTTATCTTAAAAAAGACCAAATGCCTTTCTCTGTTTTTAGGTATGTTGCCTGCAAGCAGATAATGAAAGAATTTACTGCAGACATTTTCCTGACTCCTTTTAGCTTATCAGATGTCAGATTGCAATTATTCCACAGTGAAAACATAATTTGTTCTCTTATCATAAACACACGCACTCAAGTCCATGTTTATATACATATGCATGTGTGTGTGTGTCAGTTTATTCAACTAGCTTCTGTTAACTATTGCTTTTAATTTTGAGATATTTGAGAAACTATATTTTTTTCTCATCCAAATATTCCCTGCAAAAAAACTGTATGTGATTTTTAAAGGGGGGGGAGGAGGCATGAAGGCAGGCTACTGGCATCCAACCATTCACGAACAATTTATTTACTAACAGATAAACACTTTGTCCATGCTCAATACTGACAACAGATCTTTGCTCTTTTCATAGGAGTCAAGCCTAAAGCCTAGCTATGAAAATAAAAACAGATGTAAAATCAGTGTATTGCATTTCTTCAAATGGATGTGGCAAGAAGTGAAAAGCCATGAAAAAAATAAGGAAACAAAGAAATAAACAACAGTTCCATTAACCTAGATACAAAGGGAAAAGGTGGGTGAGAGAAAAAAAAATAGTTGCACATATCATGTAGTGTAGAAATGTTACTGATGCTTTTATTTAAATCTCAGTTTTACATGAAGAACAGGCAAGTAGCAGGACTGGAATTCATATTTTGCAGGCAGATGATCCTAGCTTCATTTCTTTACTTGGTAAAACCTTTGCATGAAATTCTGAATAACTACCCAATCAGCATTGGCATATGCTAGAGGAACTGGTCCTGCCCAAGGCAGTTTTGGAATTTCTTGTGTAGTGAATCAGTCTAGGAAATGTTATGTGTTGTGTCATCAGTCAGCCTACAATTTGTGTCCCTGTCAACCCCATCACAATTTCCCAATAACTGCTGGTCCAGGTTCATGCATGGCCCAACTTGGTCTTTGTCCAGGTTTTTCTGAGACTGAGACCTCCGTCCAAGCCCCTCAGATGCTCCCTCAAAAAACTGAGCAATGAAATTGGCACCCGAAGTCTTAATGAGATTCCCAGCAGCAAAGACATAGAGCACTGGGTTGATGCTGCTACTCAGGAAGGCTAAGGCTGTGGCTCCTGCACGCCCACTCTTCCAGGCCTGTCCCAGTCGGTTTGCCATTTGCCCCGAGGCTAGATTGGAAGCCACCTGGATCATGTTGATGATGTGGTAGGGTATCCAGAGGACAGCGAAACAGATCACAATGGCCACGATCAGTTTCTCAGTCCGAGCCCCTTTTCTCTTTCGTACTCCCCTGAGGCGGACAAGAATGGCTGAGTAGCAGCCAACAATAATGGTGAATGGAATCACAAAGGCCACCACGGTCTCCATGGTGAAGTGGAAGATGGTCAGGCTCTTCCTGGAGTGACAAGGCTCACAAATGAAATGTCCCCGTGAGGGTTCCTTCAAGACTTGGCGGAAGAAGAAAGCTGGCAGAGAGAACAAAATGGCCCCCAGCCAAATCCCTATCAAGATCTTGACCACCAGATTCTTCTTCCGGATGGCTTGGGAATAATAGGGCTGGTTGACTGCCAAGCAGCGATCTGCACTCATGAGAGTGATGATGAAGATACTAGCAAACATGTTGATGCAACACAGGTAGTACACTCCTTTGCAAATGGCCCAGCCAAACAGCCAGTTCTTGAAAATAAGGAAGAGGACGAAGAAGGGTGTCAGGAGAAGAACCACTCCATCTGCCACTGCCAAGTTTAGGACCAGAAGGCAGGTGACTGAGCGATGGCTCGGCTTCATTTTCCAAAGGATGCTCCAAATCACAAAGAAGTTCCCAGGTAGCCCAATCAGGGCAGCCAGGAGGAGAAACACAATGCCAGTGATGCTGGAGGTTGAGGAGCTCACGAGGGTGCTGTTTCCCGATGTCAGGAGGCAATCATTGGTGGTAGCGTTCAGCAAATGGAATGGGGGTGCCCTAGTAGGAAGGAAGATATGGAGAAGTTTCAGATGCCAAGAGCTGGATTATGCTTGCACCCCACCACTAAACTCAATTTTGTTTCAACATACTGTTTTTTAGCAATAGCAATAGCACTTAGACTTATACACCGCTTCATAGCGCTTTTACAGCCTTCTCTAAGTAGTGTACAGAATCAGGATAGTGCCCCCAACAATCTAGGTCTTCATTTTACTGACCTCAGAAGGATGGAAGGCTGAGTCCACCTTGAGCTGGTCAGGATCAAACTCAGCGCAGTGGGAAGAGTTAGCCTGCAATACTGCATTCAAACACATCTCATACTGCATTCTAACCACTGCATCACCATGGCTCGCCCAGTTGCAATGAGCCAGAGATAGACTTGGTCTCACAAGTTCTAAGCTCTGGGGCATGTTGACCATATTTTTTACTTCTGTTTGCTTTTCTGATCACTGCTACCTCTCATATTGGCTTCCTTACCCAAATGAGTGATCTCTGGTTGCTTCTTGAATTTTGCCTCCATACCTTTTACCTTTTTGGGGGCAGGACAGTAGCTCAGCGGTTAAGATATTAGGCTTGTCAGATGGAAAACTGATAGCCCAGGTTTGAGACCCAAGCACCACAAGACAGGATGAGTTCCTGTCTTCACCCCAGCTCCTACCAACATAGCAATTTGAAAGCATACAAAATGTGAGTAGATAAATAGGTACCACTATGGTGGGAAAGTACCAGCTCTCTGCGATGTCATGCTGGCCACAAGACTACAGAAAGTGTCTTCGGACAGTGCTACCTCAATGGCCTTGAAACAGAGATGAGCACCGCCCCAATAGTCGCCAATGAATAGCGGAGTAAAGTCTGCTGGGACTCCTTTACCTTTTTAAAATCCTGGCTATTGCATGTCAAGTAGCCATGAGTTTCACTACCTCAGAAGGTACTGTGTGACTAATAAAGGAGAATATTTGTAGCTCAGGGTTGACATGAGGGGTCCTTAGTGCTCTCTGAGTTTGGTGGTTTTCTTGCAGACATTTCATTACCCAGCTGCTCCGCGAGCTGCATTGGCTGCCAGTTGTCTTCCGGGTGAGATTCAAGGTGCTGGTAATGACCTTTAAAGCCCTACATGGCATGGGTCCGGAGTACCTTAGGGAGCACCTGCGGCCGGTATCTACTTCCCTCCACCCAGTTCGCTCCCACAGAGTGGGCCTCCTCAGGGTGCCACCGGTCAGAGAGTGCCGACTGGTGGCCCCCAGGGGGAGGGCCTTCTCTGTGGGTGCGCCTGATCTGTGGAACCGTTTACCGGTAGAGCTCTGGATGGCCCCCGAACTTCGCTCCTTTCGACGTGATCTAAAGACCTATTTGTTTGAACAAGCCGGCCTGGTCTGATGGGTTTTGGGATTTTATTATGTTTTTATGTATTTATCTGTTTTATTGGGCATTATGGTTTAATCTCTTCTTAATTTTTGTACTTTTGTATTTTAGTATTTATTGCCCTGTTCACCGTCCTGAGTCCCTCAGGAGAAGGGCGGTATACAAATTAATTAATTAAATAAATAAATAAATAAATAAATAAATAAATAAATAAATAAATAAATAAATAAATAAACTAGGTAATATCATCTGTGCTAGTAGTGATAGTGGCTGATGATAGGTAAAGGTAAAGGTAAAGGTTCCCCCACACATGCATACTAGTCGTTTCCGACTCTAGGGGCCAGTGCTCATCTCCGTTTCAAAGCCGAAGAGCCAGCGCTTGTCCGAGGACGTCTCCGTGGTCATGTGGCCGGCATGACTAGACGCCAAAGGCGCACGGAACGCTGTTACCTTCCCACCGTAGTGGTCCCTATTTTTCTACTTGCATTTTTACGTGCTTTCGAACTGCTAGGTTGGCAGAAGCTGGGAGGAATAACAGGCGCTCACTCTGTTACACGGCACTCGGGATTTGACCCGCCAAACTGCCGGCCTTCTGATCAACAAGCTCAGCGTCCTAACCCACTGAGCCACCGCGTCCCTTGATGATAGGTAGTCATCGATAGTGACTAGCACTGATGATGTTACCTAGTTTGGGTAATGAAATGTCTGCAAGAAAGCTAACAAACTCAGAAAGCACCAAGGTACCATGTGAGGCAATAGGCATTCTATTTCATCTTGTTTGATTATTTCTCTGCCAATCATTTGCATTTGACAGCTGCGGAGTTCATTTACCATTTTCTCTCTATTTTTATTCTCTTTGTCTGTTTTCTTCACCATTTGACTAATAAAAACATACCAGATCTCCTTTCTGAAATCACTTTGGTGTTGCCACCTACAAAAGATGTTCCAACAATTTTCTGAGTTTGGTATCCTTTTTGAAATAAAGCAATCAAAAAAACCAAGGATGGTGTTCCACCACTTTAGCATGCATCAAGCAGGAAAGTCCTTACTAAACCTGGTTATTTAATTTGCACAAATAAGTGATAACCCTAACCAGAATCTGAATAAAAATATCTTCTTTCTTTCTTTCTTTCTTTCTTTCTTTCTTTCTTTCTTTCTTTCTTTCTTTCTTTCTTTCTTTCTTTCTTTCTTTCTTTCTTTCTTTCTTTCTTTCTTTCTTTCTTTCTTTCCTGTTTTTTCCTTCCTTCCTCCCTCCCTTCCTCCCTCCCTTCCTTCCCTGCGGATTTTTGTTTTAATCCGCCAAGTCATTGCCATCTCATTATCATTGTCTATAAATTAAGATTAAGTGTGCCTGCTTGGATAGCAGCATAGACCAACAGACAGGCAAACAGATAATTATTTTCCTGGGTTCTTATCATACATTTCTGCTAATTCCTTTCATTTCCAAATTCCCAGACAGAACGATTCAAGGATTCCCCAAATATCTCATACAATGGGACTGCTTCTTTACTTGCCTCAGTTCCCTTCT
This sequence comes from Vipera berus, assembly GCF_964194415.1. Lineage (NCBI taxonomy): Eukaryota > Metazoa > Chordata > Lepidosauria > Squamata > Viperidae > Vipera > Vipera berus. Next base: position 10,633,924 of record NC_138205.1, on the reverse strand, counting down.
TTTTCCTGCTTGGGAGTGCCACTTATACCCCCCACCCCCAAGTGAAAATACTCACATGGGGGATAGCCATCCACTTCAAGTCACAGAGGGGCCAGTGTCTCCTGTCTTCGCTGGATTAATGCCTTCATACCCAGTCCTTTTTCATGCAAAGGTTGCTTCTTACTGCTCTCCCTTTGCTTGTCTAGACTGGAAGCTGGAATGAGATTGAGTAATGGAAGAGCAGGGGAGTGTCAGGGAGGCTGGCTCAGTCTGCAGGCACGAACTCACACCCCTGGCTTCTCCAGGGAACCTCCAAGTTGGGACTTGCTGGAGGAAAGAAGACCACACCCCTGGCTTTTCCTCCTCCAACAAGTCCCAACTTGGAAGTTGAGCGTGCATGTGTTTCCTTCTTTTTCTTTTCATTTTCCTTCCTTTCTCTTTCGGCCTTAGCCTTCTGCTAAGCTGTCAACCTTCCCTTCCTGTGTCATCCCTTCATTCTCTCTCTGCCTTGCTTGAGAAGGAAGGGACTTAAACCACAGAGCTTTATCTGGGGGAAGCTGATAAGCAAGGTCATCAAGCATGCAGGCAAGCATTTAGCTGTCCTTCCCTCACTGCAGTTTACACGATGCAGTGGATGAGTTTTGCTAAGTTTTTGTTGTTGTTGTTGTAAAGGACCAATGCTATTTTTTAATGCCCTATAGCAGTGATGGCGAACCTTTTAGAGACCGAGTTCCCAAACTGCAACCCAAAACCCACTTATGTATTGTCGGGTGCCAGATGGGTGTGGCCCATTGGGTGGGCGTGGCCCATTGGATGGGTGTGGCCCATTGGGTGGGTGTGGCCCATTGGGTGGGCGTGACCCATTGGGTGGGCATGGCTATTTGGGTGGCCATGGCCATGGTGGTATTGGAAGACTGGGTGGGACTAAAAAGTTTAATCAATCAATTCCAACTTTGCAAGATCTTTTTTTTTCCCCACGAGAAGTTGAAGTTGATTGATTGATTGAACCTTTTCTCTTTTTTTGCACACAGCAGCAGAGGCCTAAAGTGAAAAGGTTTTATAAAACCCAGCTGAAGGCCTAGGAGTGGGGTGATGGCGCATGTGCCCACAGAGAGGGCTCTGCGTGCCACCTGTGGCACGCGTGCCATAGGTTCACCACCACGGCCCTATAGATACAGTGACCGTACATCCTTTATTATACAGAAAGTCCCTTATTTCAAAAAGCCATCCTTTGGGGTTTCTTTATTGTTTTTTTCCCAAAACCTCACATTTGTTCTTTACAAGTAGTCCTCAACTTACAATTGAGTCCAAAATTTCCATTGCTAAGTGAGACATTTGTTAATAGCAATAGCACTTAGACCAGGACTTTTTAACCTTTTCACCCATTGTACCACTTTTAGGATATGGCAACATCCGAGTACCACCAGTTGCCTAGCAAGGTGTCAAAAACTTGGAAAAAAAAGGAAAAAAGTACAGGTAGTCCTCGACTTACAACAGTTCACTTAGTGACTTTTCGAAGTTACAATGGCACTGAAAAAAGTGGCCCCCAAGCCACAGCCAAGCAAGACACCCGCCTGCTTGCCCAGCAGTGCTCTTCTTCCTGTCTGAGGTTTTCATTGTTTTGAGCATTTCTGTTGAGGATTGGCAGTGGGGGGGGGAGTGTTTGGTTTTTATTCCCCCCCCCTCCGTCTGCTGGGTGGTTGCAGCAGGTTTTGGTCACTTCACATGACCCTGGGACACTTTGACCGTCATAAATATGAATCAGTTGCCAAGCATCTGAATGTAAATCACAAGACCCTGGAGATGCTGCAACATTCCAGCTGATCGGCGCTTCTTTTGGAGCCTGGTGCTGATCCTGGCACGTCCGCTGAGCCCTGACAGCCCTGCAACTCCAGCCATCTCTTGGTCAGGCTTGTGTGGTGCTGCCACTGGTTCAGCTCATTCCCCTCCCCCGTTACTACTTTTCTAGGATGGTCGCGTACCACCTGCCAGGTACCAATGTATCACAGATGGTACCCGTACCACCGGTTGAAAAGCCCTGACTTAGACTTATATATTGCTTTAAGTGCTTTACTGCTTTACAGTGCTTTACAGCTCTATCTCAGCAGTTTACAGAGTCAGCGTATTGCCCTCAACAATCTGGGTCTTCATTTTACTGACCTCAGAAGGATGGAAAGCTGAGTTAATCTTGAGCCGGTGAGAATCGAATTGCTGATCAGGCAAACTGCTGGCAGTCGGCAATCAGCAGAAGTAGCCTGCAGTACTGCATTCTAACCACTATGCACCATGATTAACTGAGTTTTGCCCCATTTGACTACCTTTCTTGCCACAGTTGTTAAGTGAATCACTGCAGTTGTTAAATTAGTAACACAGTTGTTAAGCGAATCTGGCTTCCCTATTGACCTTGCTTGTCAGAAAGTTACAAAAGGGGATCGTGTGAGCCCGGGACACTGCAACCGTCATAAAGATGAGTCAGTTGCCAAGCATCTGAACTTTGATCATGTGACTGTAGGGATTCTGCAATGGTGCTACGTGTGAAAATTGGTCATACATTACCTTTTTTTCAGAGCTCTTGTGACTTCAAACGGTCACTAAACAAACTCTTTTAAGTTAAGGCCTACCTGTATTTGGATCGTTGAACTTTTAATGTACAAGTGGAACCAATTTATGCACAGTGTTTCCCACTGATGTGAAAAATATGGAAATGGAATTGTCTTTTTAAAATAAATTCATCTATACTGTTTATTTTAGATATTTTTTATTAAAAAATGTATCTTTACTGTACAGTTTTTCTTGGTTTTGTTCTTGAATTTTCCTTTGTAAAGCAAAGTTATAAGCATAAACATTTTCTTTTCCTTATGAGCTTCTTTCAGATTTGCCATTTTTCAGATTTGAAAAAAAATACCAATACTAATAAGAGAGGCCATGAACTGTTTGCTACCAAGAAGTTGATCAGTCACAAAGAAAAGCTGAAATAAAGTGGGTGATCTAACAATTGAAGGTCACCTGAAGATTTGAAGTCCCCTTAAACTCTGCAGAAAATAAGCATATTTTGAGGTAGAAAATGGAAAACATGTGAGGTATAAATAGGCCTGCTGGTAAAAAATAAAATAAAATAAAGTTAAAATATGCCCTTCTCTCTTCTGCAGTGTTAGCTCTGCTTTCATGTAGGATCAGCAATAACTTCCCATTTTGCCCTTCTGCTCAGCAACAAAAACACATACCGTACTTACACAAACAAAAATGCAGGCCTTAGCTGCCAATAGCTTCCCGCTCCTGTGCTAAGTCATTGTTTGCTTAATCCAGAGTTTCTGAAACTTGGCAAATTTAAGATGTGTGGACTTCAACTCCCAGAATTCCCCAGCCAGCATGTTTACCAAGTCACAGTGTATAGCAGGGGTCTTCAAACTTGGCCCTTTTAATGACTTGTGGACTTCAACTCCCAGAATTCCTCAGTCAGGCAAGCTGGCTGAGATATTCTGGGTGTTGAAGTCCACAAGTCATAAAAGGGCCAAGTTTGAAGACCCCTGATGTATAGGTTTACCGAATCATTCTGATTGAGAACACTAGAAAACAAATTTTCATTTAGTGCAATATATACATTTACACACAGGTTTTTTTATTTAATTATTTATTTTTTTTCCTGTGGGCTCTTCTTCTTCTAAATTTAGATCACCATAGGCTGTAGTTTCCTCTTTATTGAGAAGGAATATATGGAGCTGCCAAATTTTATAAGGGGAAGGCCATACTGGTTAAATTTGTGTCTGAGCTGGCCACAAATGCGCTGAAAGTTTGATGTCTCTTATCTCAAAGGCTGAGCCTGAATTTTATTGAAGTTTCAGAAGTAGAATGAGTATTATGTAACTACTGTAGTTTTGCAGAGCTCTTGGGCCAAAAAGTGTTAAGTTAATGGTACTCATGAGGGAGAAAAACAGAATAGCCTTGACCTAATTAGAAAGTCCATCCTCTCCAGTGAGCTACTTCAGGGATCCCCAAACTTGCCCACTTTTAAGACTTGTGGACTTCAACTCCCAGTATTCTCCAGCCAGCATGAGGAATTATGGGAATTTAAGTCCACAAGTCTTAAAGTGGCCAAGTTTGGAGACCCCTAATCTACTTCATAGCATTGGCATCATGCAAGGGGCATCCCAGCAAGGAATGTTAGCTACCTCACTCCCCAAAAGGCTACCTGTGAAGTTCTTCCCCAAATTTATTCCTTTCTTTGAAGAAAAGTCTCCAATGTCATTTTTATTTTCCTCTTAAAGACAGGATGCAAATGAGTGGGTTTTACATTGGATCCTAAATCCCGTACAATCCCCTAGTAAACATATTCAAGTCTATACGCTGTAGATTGGCCAACTTTCCGAGATGAAATGCACAATATTTTCATGACAGTGAATCTAACTGGAAACTACAGTTAGTCCTTACAACCATTCGTTCAGCAATGTTGCAACAACATTGGAAAAAAAGTGACTTACAACCAGCCCTTGCACTTACGACGGTTTACCCTATCCCCACAATCATGCAACCAAGTTTGAGTGCTTACAACAGTTGCAGCATCCTGGAATAACATAATTGTCATTTGCTGGTGTAATTGCTGACTGCCCAAAGTGTGATCATGTGACTGGGGGGGGGGAACCAACAGAACATCGAATCTAGGTTGTAAGTACCCCCTGAGAGATTTGTCATAACTTCAAATAGTTGCTAAGCAATCAATTGTAAGTTGGGGACTTACCTGTAGTTTCCAGTTAGGTTCACCATTGTGGAAATATTGTCCATTTCATTTTGGAATTTTTCCAAGACAGGTATTTTGTGTCTTTGTCATATTCACTACACTAGAGGTTTTTTTTTTTAAAGAAAATATCAAACAGGAAGATACTGACATGGGAAAAGCCTGGTTTATTTAAAATAGCAGCAGTAAAAGCAACAGCCATGAGACCAACCACAGCAGCAATTTGCAAAAGTCAAAACTTCTTGCTGAGGTTTTTCATAGTTTTTTGAGAAACACTGAACTGCCAGATAATCTCAGCTGAAAAGGCAGGGCTGCCAAAATGTCGAGTTTTGGGGAGGGGTAATTGAAGAGTGCAAGGCATTGTATTTTGTCTGATACATTGGCTAAAGCACCTGAGGAAGACCATCAATTCAACAACACTTCAACCAAATAGAAGCTGATGAGGTAGACCATGGTCAGATGGTTCTTTCAGTCTTCTGAAGAGGAGATCTGAGAAAAAAATTTTTTTTAAAAAAGGAATAGCTAAAGATTAGAGTTAGTCCATTTAAGGCAGCAAAATCATGATCAGGCAATGCTTTGGAGATATCGGTCTGGTTGAGATAAATACCGAGAATACATAATACTGTAGAACAGACATGTCAAACACAAGGCCCGGGGGCCGGATCCGGCCCGCGAAGTGGTTTCATGTGGCCCATGAAGCCATCCTGGAAACAGTGAGGGAACGGCCCTCACTGCCTTGGCCCTGGCCCAGAGACCCTCCTTCTGCCAGAGACCCTCAGATCTGTCCCACTCCTGCCCAGGCCCCCATAGGCACCCTTGATGCGAACGATGTAGAGCTGGCCACGCCCACCCAGTAGGCCATACACACTCTAGCCACACCCACCCGGCCCCCTGAGGGCAACCGCAGTGCTGATGTGGCCCTCAATGAAATTGAGTTTGACACCCCTGCTGTAGAAGAATGGACACGGACTGGGGAAGGGGTGGGGGCATTCTTGTATCAGCCTGTGGAAAGCTCACAGGCCAGGTTTGAGGGGACCACCATTTCCTGTTGCTTATCCACTCTCTAGTAAGAATAGAATAGAGCTGGAAGGGACCTTGGAGGTCTTCTAGTCCAGCCTCCTGCTCAAGCAGGAGAACCTATACTGTCTCAGACAGGTGAATGTCTAGTCTTTTCTTAAAAATCTCCAGTGATGGAGCGCCCACAATTTCTTAATGCAAGCTGTTTCACTGGTTGATTGTCTTCACTGTCAGGAAGTTTCTCCTTCATTCCAGGTTGCTTTTCTCTTTGATCAGTTTCCAAACATTGTTTTTCCTCCTGCCCTTTTGGTACTTTGGTGAATAATGTGACCCACTCTGCCTTGTGGTAGCCCCACAGATACTGGAACACTGCTATCATGTCTCCCCTATTTCTTCTTTTCTTTAGACTAGCCCAGGGGTAGGCAACCTCGGCTCTTTTATGACTCATGGACTTCAACTCCCAGAATTCCTGAGCCAGCATAGCATAGCATAGCATAGCATAGCATAGCATAGCATAGCATAGCATAGCATAGCATAGCATAGCATAGCATAGCATAGCAGGCTCAGGAATTCTGGGAGTTGAAGTCCATGAGTCATAAAAGAGCCGAGGTTGCCTACCCGTGGACTAGCCAAACCCAAGTCCCACAGCCATTCTTTGTATGTTTTAGTCTCCAGGCCTTTGATCATCTTAGTTGCTCTTCTCTGATGTTTTTCCAGACTGTCAACATCTTTTTTGTGATTTGGTGACCAAAATTGGCTGCAGTATTCCAGGTGTGGCTTTACTAGGGTTTTATAAAGCCGTACTAATACGTCACGTGATCTTGATTCTATGCCTCTTTATACAACCCAGGATTGTATTAGCTTTTTTTGGCTGCTGCTGCAACCAGTAAGTGGACTATCCAAGATATACAATGGAAGTTTTATATAGACCCTCAACTCTGAGCCTCTAGTAGAGTTCCCTGTCAGGTACAAGAAGTCAGGAGCCAGCATAGAGTTCAAAAGTACAGGTAATCCTTGACTTATGACCACAATTGAGCCCAACATTTATGTTGCTAAGTGAAACATTTGTTAAATGTGAGTTTTCTCCCATTTTACTATGTTTCTTCCCACAGTTGTTAAGCAAATCGTTGCAGTTGTTAAATCAGTAACACGGTTGTTAAGTGAATCTGGTTTCCCCATGGACTTTGCTTGTCAGAAGGTCGCAAAAGGTGACCCACATGACCAAGGACACTGCAACCAGCATAACTAGGACCCTGTTGCCAAGCATCTGAATTCTGATCAGGTAACCATAGGGATGCAGCAATGGTCATAAAGTGTGAAAACGGCTGTGAGTCACTTTTTTCAGTGGTGTTGTAACTCTGAACTGTCACTAAATGAACTGTTGTAATTTGAGTGCTACCTTTACTGCAAGTTTAATTCATGTTACGTATACACAGGAATCTTAACCACTAACGGTCAAAGCAAATTGGTGCCAGATATCAATGGACTTCAAGGGAGGCTGGACGTATGTCTCTTATGGAGGCATAGAGATGCCAAACTGATGATGCATTTGATCCTGCCCCTCAGGCTCAGCATAGTCATCTCCTACATTCCCTATTTTAAACCTTGTTCAAGGAAGCAGACTGTTGACAGAGGTTCTGCTGCTCCTCCTCCCCTAGAGAGCCTATTATGACATCTTCAGATTGCAACACAACATCTGGGGTCATGCCTATGGTTAAACAACTGTGTCCAGTTTGATATTTGCAGAAATATCAAAACTCAGACAATTGACTTATGTTGTGAACTTAATCATCCAAGGAAAGGAGTGAGAGAGAAAGAGTAACCAATGACAGAACTCATTGCTAAGGTGGGGCAGGACAAGAACATGCCTCTGAATTGGCTGCAGGAGCCAAGTCTCACCTATTCCTGCTTTAAGGCCAAAAGTGGAAAAGAGAGAGAGAGAGAGAGAGAGAGAGAGAGAGAGAGAGAGAGAGAGAGAGAGAGAGAGAGAGAGAGAGAGAGAGAGAGAGAGAGAGAGAGAGAGAGAGAGAGAGAGAGAGAGAGAGAGAGAGAGAGAGAGAGAGAGAGAGACTCTAAGTATGCCATGCCATGAAGACTTTTCAAGTCTTTGCCACAAGGATTTTGGAATATCAACCCCTTCCTGGTGGTATAAATGTGGCATTCTCCACATCAAAGCTAATATATTTGTCTTCAAAACCCTGGCCAACCAAGAGATGGCAGCAAAGAGATAGAATTTTTATCTGCCTTTTTGGGGCCACCAATGCCATTCAGAGTTTTGTAGCATAGGCCTTTTTGACCCAGTTCCTGTGATTGTGCCCTTCTAATGGGCCACCAATAGAGATCTGACTCAGTGAGTAGCTGAATGGGTTTAGATATTGTGGGAATAGGAACATTGTCCATGTGCTCCATCCTGTGTCATGCTATCAAGGCCAAAATTTAAAAGCTTTACTAATTATTTTTAAGGATTTGTTTCTAGTTTAAGTACATCATAGTGTCCAAAAGAAGAAAAGTAGGATCCAATCTGTGTCAGTCCCCAGGACCAGAGGTTTAGTCTTCTGAGCTTTTAAACTCATGCCGGAGCCCATCCTCAGAGAACTTGGTACAGAGAAATTTGCTAAGGATGGGCTCCAGCACAAGTCCAAAAACCTGGAAGACTAAATCTCTGGTCCTGATGACAGACCCAGATTGGATCCTGAAACATTATACCGGGACACATATATTTGCCTTCCTTCATGAGAAAACTAAGCCTTAAAATACGGTAGTCCTAGATTGTTAAAGGCAATGGTGAGCTACCTGACCTCAGGATCACATACAGAATCATGGATGTAGTTCCTAAAAGCCTTTCCCAACTATTGGTGATGACTATCCTGGGTGGAGGAAGTCATCTCAGGGAACACATTTAATTCATTTTCTTTCATGGTTTCACCAATATCTTCTCTGGCCTTTTTTCACTTTTTTGGAATATGCCAATCTTTGCAAAGATCAAATTTATCTCTTGAGTCAAGAATCTCCTGGTTTAAGTCCTTAATGGGACAAAACAGGCTCTTCTGGTGTTTTCCTACAGTTCCCATCATCCTTAGCTAGGCCTTGTGATGGGATAATGGGCACTAGAGTCCTTTGTTAGGAAGAAGACATTGAAGAAGATTGAGGTGACTATTTTGCGAGATAAAACAAGATTTCTATTCTTGTCTCTTCTTGGCTGGGTAAATCCTATCTTTGTCAATTCATTTCCTCAAAGGTAATGATCCCTAAATCTTTAAGAGATTATCTTTCTCCCAATGTCTCCAATCTGCCTTACCTGCTTCTTAAAGAAATACAATAGGAGATTAAGAAGATGAGACCATTAATGGTGAAGAAACTCCCACCGACAGCCAACAATCGAACCCATCTGACTCCTAAATTTGAAGAGAGAAAAGAAGTGCTGATTGTTTTTTTAACACAAACTTACCACATCCTCGCATCTCTTGATAAACAGGCAAGTATTCTTATTCAGAATCAGATTAGACTGATTTTTTTTGGCTTTTTTCCTACCAAACAGTGCTTATTCATCATTCCAAAAGCAGCTTTAGTAAGCTCTGTGGTCTGTCTATCATTTTTTTTATCTCACAGCAATCTATGATCTTCCCCTATACCTTCTAGGCATCTTCTCGTTCTCTGGGCCAGCTCTTCAGCATCATGTTCCAAAGGTGGTTTTTTGAAGAGGCGACTGGCCAACCTTTGTTTTTTTCCTTGAAGTGGTTTTGCTTTTCATCCAAGAAGCTTCTTCAGAAATGAAGAATTTCTTCAGAACTGGAGAAGCTTCTTGGATGAGAAGTGAAAACGTCTTCAAGGAAAAACAAAGAAAGTCCAGTTGCCTCTTGAAACAGCACCTTTGGGACAACAATGACCTGGAAGACTGAGAATCTCTATAGATATTCAGTAGCATGTCAGAAGAAAAAAGGAACAAGGGATCCCTAGAAGCAACATTACCTAGCGTCTCGATGAAAACTGGATTGCTGCTCCTGGAAAGAATATTTCTTCCATGGAGATGCTGAACATAGGCACACCTGATGATCCCTACACACTTGTCTTTTTCAACAGTTAGATTGTATGTGTAGGTGTTGTTGACTTTAGCCTTGACCGAGAAAGCTATTTTGTCTCCAGTGAAGTGAAACTGCCCAATTTTATTAGCTTCAGGTGGAGCTGAGCATTCCAGGGTGACGTTCTTTCCGTGGTTGAAAATCCTGTAATTCAGAGATGGAGCTGTTGGGGCTGCTGGAAAAAAAAAGAAGAAAGAAAGATACATGTTCAGCACTGGAATTTCTTCTTTTTCCTTGCTTTTCAGCTTCTCCTCAAGGGCAAATAATTAACACAGAACAGTAGAGTTGGAAGGGACCTTGGAGGTCATCTAGTCCAACCCCTAGCTTGAGCAGAAGGCCCTATTCTATTTCAGACAAACGGCTATCCAGTCTCTTTTAAAAAACCTCCAGTGATGAAGCACTCAGAACTTATCATATAGGCAAGTCGTTCCACTGTTTAATTGTTCTCACCATCAGAAAATCTTTCCTTAGTTCTAGGCTGCTTCTCTCCTTGGTTAGTTTCCATCCATTATTTCTTGTCTTGCCTTCTGGTGCTTTGGAAAATAGTTTGACCCCCTTGTCTTTGTAGGAGCCCCTCAAATATTGGAACACAGCTATGATTCTATGTCTTTTCCTTTGTGAGAGGAAGGAATGAGATGCCCATGTTCAGTCTCAATTTTACACATAGTAATACTAACTGGATCATCTTTTGTGCCCTAGTCCCAAGGGTGCTTTATCAAGAGGCAACTGGGCTTTCTTTGTTTTTCCTTGAAGACATTTCACTTCTCATCCAAGAAGCTTTTCCAGCTCTGAAATGTTTCTTGGATGAGAAGCAAAATGTCTTTAAAGAAAAACAAGGAAGTCCAGATGCCTGTTGAAAAAGCACCTTTGGGACAACCATGAACTGGATGACTGAGAATCTCCATAGACATTTAGCTAACTTAATGTGACCTAGGTATATTATTCCTTCAGAAACCCTCTTAGAATTCACTGCATGGTGATTCTCACAAAGAAGGTTGACCCCTTGTGATGAGATCAACAAGTAATCGTTCTTGTCCTATCTTAAACATTCCCTTGAAGGGACGTTTCTTACCATATAGGCAGAGAGAGCATGGAATTGTTACAAAACCCAGCAGCGCTTTTGTGAATGACGACTATTAGCAATTATCACTGCCTGCAGCGATTCCATTTACCTTGTCTCTGAATTTATGCTTGCTAATCTACCTGCCTCCTCAAACAAGAATTGGCATGCACAAACACAAATGCAGATGTATGAAAACATGCTATAATTAAATAGACTTGGTTATATTGAAATAATCTTGCAGCCAGTTGTTGTAGTCTTGAAACTAAACCCGTGGAAACTCAGTAGTTTCCTTCATATGCCAGAGCTATTCCTGCATGTGTATTTGTTTAGTTCATTCAAGAAACTCAGTTTTGGGGTTCATATATTACATTGAGCCATAATTTAAATAAAGAGGTTGGTTTAGCCATAAATGTGGTCGGCCATTTTCCAATTCAGTGTCTTGTCTGAATATTTTGGCCTGTGCTAATGTAGAAGAGTGTTCTATAAGAGATCTAGACTAGGAGCTCTGGGCTCTGTAATGAATCTGGAAGATGGCTGGGATGAATAGGGTGTGGACCTGACAGATTGGGAGATCACCTGATAAGAAGAATACACTCTGTATGCTGTAACATCTATCCAGCTGAGTTAACAAATGAGAATGCTGACATGGGCAGTCCTTTGAGATAACTGTTAGAGAATGTCTTCTTCCTTCCTTCCTTCCTTCCTTCCTTTACACCTTGCCTTGCCTTGCCTTTCTTACTTATGACCATTTTTCACACTTACGAGTGTTGCAGCATCCTCATGGTCACCTGATCAAAATTTGGGGATTTGGCAAATTGCATGTATTTATGACAGTTGCACTGTCCTGGGGTCATGTGATCACCTTTTGTGACATTCTCAGTGGGCTTGCAACAAGCGGAGTCAATGGGAGAAGCCATATTTGCTGCATGAATCACTTAGCAATTTTGGGCTGAATTGTGGTCGTAAGTCAAAGACTGCCTCTGTATCTATCTATCTGTCTGTCTGTCTGTCTGTCTGTCTGTCTGTCTATCATCTATCTATCTATCTATCTATCATCATCATCATCATCATCATCATCATCATCATCATCATCATCATCATCATCTACCTTCCTAGCATGGCCTACAGCTACAGGAATTGTTGGTGGTCTTCCTTCCAAGCACTAAGCCCAACCAAGTTATCTTGGGGAAGCAGTAATTTAGTAAGGGGGAAAAAAAGTCAATATAAATTATAAATTTATGTTTTGCTGCCATCTGGTGATCACAATGTGCTAGTATAGCTTCATCTTTCACAACACCTGTTCTCTTCATTCATACCAGACAGACTCCGAAACACACCCATATACAAATTATATATATAATGTGTCTGTCTGTCTGTCTGTCTGTCTGTCTGTGGAGAGAACCTGTGTTGTGAAAGATGTAGATGTACTAGCACATTCTGATCACCAGATGGTAGATGTATCTTTAGTTTCCTTTAACCAGGAAGCTATTTGCTAATCTTTTTTTTTATTATTTGGTTGACTGGTACCCTCCCTTCAGCTAAATACAAAAAAGTCAGCCTTTACGACATAAAAGTCTCACCACTGTCAGAGTTATATATTTTTTAAAAAATTTCTTTATTCAATAGTTCTAAAAGAAAAAATTCTGGTTTCCATTGTAAGTCTGTTGTAAGTTTAGGGCTAGGGTTATCTATCTATCTCTATACATATACACATACACATACATATACATATACATCTATCTATCTATCTATCTATCTATCTATCTATCTATCTATCTATCTGTCTATCTGTCTATGTCTGTCTGTCTGTCTGTATTAAAAGACTGAAATTTGCAGTGTTAAAGAGATTAATATATATACACATATATATGCACATATGTAGACAAATATATAATATAAAAAATCTGTTTAAAGTTTTAACACAATTTCATGAATTTTCTGATTGCTCCAGCATTATGTTATAATAAAAAATTCTTGCCAATTGAATCATACGGTATTTAATTTATCCACTTTAAAAATTCATCTAGTATTTACTATTTTATATAAGTAAAAGGTTGCACCAAAAGAAGTTGGAAGTCACTGATTTTTATTTATTTATTTTCTTTCCCTCACTTCATTTCCTTTCCCCACTTCCCTTTCCCTTTCCTTTTTTCCATTATCTTTATTTTATTTGCATTTTACATTAAGAAAAAATAATAATATTTGTAGTCGGTCTTTATCTTCTCTGCAGTATTTCCAGGCTAGATAAGGTTTATATAAAGAATAAGAACTTTAAATAAATTTTCCCCAGGCCTTTTATTAAACGAACTTGCTTATTATTTTAAATGTACATGCTGCAGCAAAGATGTTTAACCAGTTGGTTGGTGCTAGCTATGTTCTTATTGTTTATAATTTGGGCCTGATTCAGTGTTTCTTGGTTTTGTTGGAAGTCAGCACCCACCCACCCTCCTAAGGGGGATGTTAAAAAAAGGCAGACTATTATATTTCCCTGAAGGAATAATGGAGAAAAATCTTAGACAGAAACCAATCCCCAGTCTCCTTCTCCCAAGCAGACCAGCCTTTAAAAATCAAATTTGGTAATTCATTCAGGGAAACTGGGGCAGGAAGGCAGAGCTGAGGGGATTGGAAAAACAAAGATTCCAAGGACAGGAACATGACCTTTAAGACATAATAGGATTAACCCACCACCATTAGAATACCAAAAGGGCACATTCAAGGTTGGGTCAAAGTACATTGCACAGGAACAGGAACAACATGAACTACAAAACCCAAAAAAGGTATAAAAACCCACCCACTCCCAACTGCATTTTGTTAGCTATCCCAGAACCACATGCTGTTGGTTCTATTCTTAAATACACAGAACCTTCTTTCCAAACAGTCTCCATTTTATTTATTCCCAGCTTGGACTGGACCTGATGATTTTTCTTTCAACAGTTTTAAACTTCTTAAGAAAGAAGTTATGATTTTACCATTTTACAAACTGCTTTCCTCCACATTTCACCCCCACCCATCTTCTCTCCAACATTGTTGCAGCAAATGATGCAACAGTCCCAAGTTCCTTCTGCAATTTTGGGTCTAGAACCCCAGACTGATCTGTAAAAGCTCAGCAAGTTTGCAGCTACTTAATCCTTGGAGAGAGATCACTATAAGATTTTAGGCTGTAGGCTTGCCTGGGAAAGGGAAAAAACAACACCTCTAGATAAAAGCCATTGTGGGAAGAATCCAGAGAAAGAAATATTTTGGGGAATATTAAAAAGGTAGAATATATTTCCCCAAAGTAATAATGGAGAAGATCTTAAAAAGACAGAAACCAGCCCCCAGAAACCAGGCCCAGTCCCTCTCCCCCAAGCATAAACTATTCAAAGGCCAGCTTTTAGAAATGTAGGTGTAATAATCCATTCAGAAAGGTTGGAGCCAGGAAGCTATTAGGAAAACAAAGACACCTAAAATCTACATACCCCCACCCAAATTCTAAGGACAGGAGACATAATAGGATTAACCCATCAATACCAAAAGGGCACACTCAGACCCAGATCAAAGTACATGACACTGGAAATACAGACCCTCATACAGAAACAGGAAACAACCTCAAGAACCCCAGAAGGTATAAAAACCCACCATTCCCTGCTACATGTGGTCAGTTTTCCCAAAGCCATCTTTCTGTGCGGCTCTCCTCTTCAATAAACTGCAACCTTCTTTCTAAATCAGTCTCCAATTTGTTTATTCCCAGCTTGGACTGGATCCTGATGAAAATTTTTCTTTCTACATCATGATGAGCCCAACCTACTACTCGGTGCAGAAACCCAGATTAAAATATCCCAAACAGCCTCTGCTTGAGAACACAAAATGGAGGAGAGCCTGCAGGATCCAATCTGGGTCCGTCACCAAGACTAGATGCTTAGTTTTCTGAGCTTTCAGACCTTTGCTGGAGCCCATCTTCAATGAACGTCTCTCTCCTACATTCTGGAGATGTTTTCTGAGGATGGGCTCCAGCACATGTCTAAAAGAGTAAACCTCTGGTCCTGATCACCGACCCAGATAGAATCCTGCAACATTATCCTGGGACACATATATTTGCCTTTCTTTTTTTTTTCTTTTTTTTGAGAGGAGAGCCTATCATCTCTCTGGTCACTGACTACCACTAACTCTTTTTGTTAGAATTTTAGTAACATTCAGTCAGTGCCTACTTTTCTAGAACTGCATAATTAACATTCAGTCTTTGCCAAGCCTCTCTCTCCCATCTCATCTGCCAGTCTATGGTGCCATACTCTGTGGCCCAGTGCTTTTTGAAAAGTATAATTGTGTGCCTAGGAAATAAAACCAAAATAAAGGGATTTTGATGGTGCAAAGGGTGGTACAGAGGCAAAACCCATTCCATGTCTTCTGAGAAAAAGGGTTGCTAAGCTGGCTTTGTGACTTTGGGCCAGTCACTCTCTGTCAGCCCAGCCTACCTCATAGGGTCATTGCTGTGGGGACAATAAGAGTTGGTTATGTTTGCCACCTTGAGTTATTTGTAAACATAATAAAGGCAGGATATAAATCAGATAGAAAGATGATATATAGATGGATAATAGATAGATACAGTGGTGGGATTCAGCTGGTTTACACCACTTTGGTGCAAACCGGGTGAACAGACAGACAATCATCTCCTGGACTACAGTGGGGGACATAATGCTATAGTTCCCTAAATTTCTTAGCTGTTCATGGAAATGGGGGAGCTGACTTCACGGAAGCTTCCTTATACTCTTCAGGACTATAATAAACATGATCTACCATTCACTTGGATGCTGGTGGTATGACTTTGATCCGACTGAACTTCCCTGCCTGCTTCTTCCAGCCAATAAGCACAGCTGTAATTTCCAGTGTTATTCATTTGTGTCTGAAAATCCATTATGCCATCTCTGTAAGCATTAGGGGATGTTTGATGAATCTGTCGCCCATCTTCTTGGAAGAATCGGTAACCTTTCACCATCGAGTTTTGCAGCACGGTCAGGTTCCGAAAAGCTGAGCAGATCAACCTGATTTTCTCTCCTTCATAATATTCCTGGTACTCAGGCTTCACAGAAAGTGTGGGTCGAGTTAGAAGCCCTGCAATTAAAAACAAAGCAATTAAATACAAAAAGCAATTAAATAAAAATTAGACAGATCCAGATGGTTGGGTTAGCAAAAGAGGAGACAACCTCAAAGGCAGCTTCAAAACACAGGCTGAGATCCAATCCAACTAAACATTATATTTTTATATCTATAGTGTTGATGTTTGATTTATATGATGTTGATGTTATATGGTTGGAGGGACTGAGGGTTTATTGCTTGTTTGCTTTATATGGTGTTTCCTGACCATACTTGAAGTGGGTGGCCTTATAAATCTTATAAACCTATAAAGCAAATCTGGGGGACTTCATGCATTATTCAGGAAAGTTGCATGGTGGTACAGATAGTCATACTTAGTGATTGCCTCATTTAGCAACAATTTTTACAGAACTTTGCAGATCTGTAGAACAAAGGAAAGCTGAAGACAGATCATAAGCATGGACAATGCTTCACTTAACGACCAAGTTACTAATCTCCATTGTAGTTGCAAAATGAGTACAGATAGTCCTCGTCTTACAACAGTTCATTTAGTGACTGTTCAAAGTTACAACAGCATTGGAAAAAGTGACTTATTACCGTTTTTCACACTTACAACTGTTGCAGCATCTTCATGGTCACGTGATCAAAAATTCAGATACTTGGCAACTGACTCATATTTATGACAGTTGCAGTGTCTCAGGGTCCTGCGATCACCTTTTGAGACCTTCTGACAAGCCAAGTCAAAGGGGAAACCAGATTCACTTAACAGCTGGGTTACAATCCTAACAACTGTGGTGGTTCACTTAACAACTGTGGGAAGAAAGGCAATAAAACGGGGAAAAACTCAAGAAATGTCTCACTTAGCAAGAGAAATTTTGGGCTCAATTATGAGGACCAGCTGTATAAGCAAAATCTGTCCTTGCTTTTGAAATGATACAACTTGTATATTGGTTTAATTTTTTTTAAAAAAATGTTCAGAGGTAGCTCAGAGATAAAACTTAGCAAAAAAAATCTGGTTGTTAACAAACAAGAGCATGCATCTAAGCAGGAAAGCTTATATAATTAAAAAGCAGCCAGATTGGGAAACACTTGAATTTACTTTCTGACTCATTAGCAATCTTTATTTTGAGAATTACGAGTCGGATCACGACCACTGTTAGTGGGCCGTGTCCCCCCCCCCTTTTCTTCAGAAATTCCTACTATTTGTGATATGCAGAAAACTGGGCAGTCCTCAAGAATGACTCAGAAGAAGAGTTTCATACCTTGGCTGCTTACCAAGCCAGTTCCTCTGCTACTAATTTAAGCAGACCTTCTATTTTCACTTTCAAGGGGAAGCTTGGGGGAAAAAAAATAAGATAAGGCTACTTGAAAAGTTTTATGACCTTTTAATAAATCCACTCCTTAAAGTGGCCACTGTCCTTTTCTAACACTTGCAGAAGCCTATAAAAACATAAATAGCAGCGAAGTGCTTGTGAATAACTTAAAGAATCTTTTGAATGCTTTTCTAAGCACATAGGAATCTTCAGTTTTGCACCTATGGCCTTGCACAAGTGAAAGCTCAGACTGCCCATGGATCTGCTGTTACAGTTCTGCAGAGGAATGATTGAGTCTGTCATTTGTACTTCTATAAATGTCTGGTTTAGCACAGCAACCAAACAGGACAGGGACAGGTACTTCACTGGATAATTAGGACTGCTGAAAAAAACATTTGCAACCAGCTTGCCTTCCATTAAAGAGCTGTAGTGGCGCAGTGGTTAGAATATTATTATTGCAGGCTGATTGTACCCATTACGAGCAGTTCGATCCTAACCGGCTCAAGGTCGACTCATCCTTCCATCCTTCTGAGACCAGTAAAATGAGAATCCAGATCGTTGGAGGCCATATGCTAACTCTGAAAACCACTTAGAGAGAGCTTAAAGCACTAAGAAGTGGTAAAAAGGTAAAGGTAAAGGTAAAGGTTCCCCCGCACATGCGTGCTAGTCGTTTCCGACTCTAGGGGCTCATCTCCGTTTCAAAGACGAAGAGCCAGCGCTTCTCCGAGGACATCTCCGTGGTCATGTGGCCGGCATGACTGGACGCCAAAGGCGCACGGAACGCTGTTACCTTCCCACCGGAGTGGTCCCTATTTTTCTACTTGCATTTTTTACGTGCTTTCCAACTGCTAGGTGGGCAGAAGCTGGGACGAGTAACAGGCGCTCACTCTGTTACACGGCACTCGGGATTCGACCCGCCAAACTGTCGACCTTCTGATCGACAAGCTCAGCGTCCTAACCCACTGAGCCAACGCGTCCCAGGCCTAAGAAGTGGTATATAAGTCTAAAAGCTATTGCTATTGAAGACTTGTATAAGGACATGATGGCACAGTGGTTAGAATGCAGTCCTGAGGGCTATTTCTGCTAACTGCTAGCTGTCAGTAGTTCAGAAGTTCGAGTCTCACCAGCTCAAGGTTGACTCAGCCTTCCATCCTTCTGAGGTCAGTAAAATGAGGACCCAGATTATCGGAGGCAATATGCTGACTCTGTAAACTGCTTAGAGAGGGCTGTAAAACACTGTGAAGCAGTATATAAGTCTAGGTGCTATTGCTATTGAGGACTTGCATACTTCATGGGCCAGAAAGAGGTCTGAGAAAATATCTACGAAACCCACACATCCTGGACCTAAACTGTTTCAACTTCTCCCCTTAGGTTGCAACTGTAGGGCATTGCATGCCAAAACAACTAGACACAAAGACAGTTCCCCTCCATAACTCTGATAAACATATAATTCCCACAGCACTGTCTTATGCCCATAAGGATATTTGCCCATGTGGGGAGTCAGCCCTCCAGAGAAGGAAATATTAAAAGGGCAGAAAAATATATTTTCTCATATATTTAGAGGATCTTAGAGGCAGAAAAGCATGCCCAGTTTTCTTAATAGTGCCAAGTCTCCCTCCCCCAAAGACACCTAAAATCAACGTACACCACCCAAACTCTAAGTTAGGTCATAATAGGATTATCCCACAGATGCCAAAAGGGCACACCCAGACTCAGGTCAGAATACATGACACAGGAAATACAAAGCCTCAAACAGGAACAGGAAACAACTCCAAACAAAAGCCCCTGAGAGTATAAAAACCCACTCCCTACATGTGCTCTCTCTTTTCTTCCAGAGCCATCTTTCTGTCTGGCTCTCCTCTTCAATAAACTGCAACCTTCTTTCTAAAGCAGCCGCCATATTGTTTATTCCTGGCTTGGACTGAACCATGATGAAGACTTTTCCTTCAACAATTTGGCACCCCAGATGGGACTCCAAGCTACCCTCTCCAATGGACTGAGACTGGCAGCAGACCCCTTGTGTCTGTGGCCCTGCCCATGTGGAGCCAGGGTAGTAAAGGGAGTTTGGGGTTTGAGCTCAAGGGCTGCTTTGGAAAGAAGGTGAAGGTGAGTATCTCTAAATTTTAACTTTAAAGCCCAGGGGAGTAAGAAAAATGTGTGTATGTCTCTCTCTGTGTGAGTGAGAACACCCTTTTTCCCAATCACAGTTGGATTTTGCTCCCTCTGGCCTTTCCTAACTGCAGAAAGGATCTATTCAAGTGATAGACCCTGGAAAGCATGGGGGTTTGGACAGAGTGCAGGACTTTTTGCTAGGGAAAAAGAGAGGCTGTGTGCAAATGGAATGAGTGAAGGAAAGAATTGGATTTGGACAACCAGCTGGTAAGGCCCTGTAAACAAAGCTCATCTGTAGGAGGGGCTCATACTAGTGCACAAAGCACAGGTCCTCCCAGACTCCTCCTGAGTCTGAAAACTAAAGGCAGTAAGCTAGAAGGAGGCCGTGTACCTTTTGGAGCTGAAAGTGGCAGGTCCTCCCCAGACCCCCTTTTGGTCTGAAAAGTGATGGCGGGGAGGCAGGGATAGTGTCACTAAGAGTGGCTGGGAAGTGCTGCGAGGGACCCGACTAAGCCAATTGAACCCCACATTGGAAGGAGAGCATGGTTAGCTGTAGTCTGAGGGTCGGAATTAGGACACCTATTGAAGATTTGCTCAAGGTGTGGGATGCAGACAAATGCCTGTCCTGGATGGTATGAAAAAGGAAGCAAGCAAGACAAATTTGTGAAGAATGGGCTTTGCTCATGCTTTCGCTCGGAAACCAATTTGGCTAAATAAAGGTACTCAAAGGGAAAATAAGAAATAGTGATTCTCTCTCTCTCTCTCTCTCTCTCTCTCTCTCCGTCCCTCCCTCTCTCTCTCCCTCCCTCTCTCTCTCCCTCCCTCTCTCTCTGTCTCTCTCTCTCCCTCCCTCTCTCTCTCCCTCCCTCCCTCCCTCTCTCTCTCCCTCTCTCCCTCCCTCCCTCCCTCTCTCTCTCTCCCTCCCTCTCTCTCTCTCTCTCCCTCCCTCCCTCTCTCTCTCCCTCTCTCTCTCTCTCTCTCCCTCTCTCTCTCCCTCCCTCCCTCTCTCTCTCCCTCTCTCTCTCTCTCTGTGCAACTGCATGGTATGTTTAGGATTTGTGCCTTCCCTAATTTGAGTTAACTGAGATTTATGGTGGGAATGACTAGGATGTGTAAAATCAAATCTTCTGTTTCCCTTTTCTGTTCTTTTCCTTGTCTTTGTGTATATATGTGTGTCAAAGTCTTTGTGTGTGAGGTAAATGTGACTGTTAATACTTTCTAATTCAAAGAGAAAAGAATTTTAAAATTCTGCTAGAAATTCTGCTTAAAATAAGCCACCGAAAGGAAAATACCCTCACTCTGTTTGTCTGGTCAACAAACAGAGTGAAGAAAAATCTTTTTTCTTTTCTTTTCTTTTCTTTTCTTTTCTTTTCTTTTCTTTTCTTTTCTTTTCTTCTTTTCTTTTCCCCTTTCTCTTTCTGTACTCTTAAGAACAGCCTAACGTTACCAGAAGGGAATGTTTTAAGTTCATATGCTGGACAAGTTTCACACTTCCATTTACTGTATGTGTTGTGAATGGGTTTTATCTGTCTATCCTTTTCCTGAAACATGACCAGCATTTTTCAAGTTGCAATTCCTTAAGTCTTTAATATGTTACAAATGTTCAGTTCAGAAATGAGACCTTTCACTTATATTCTCTTACCAGAATCCATCCTCTCTTTTGTCATCTGTGATTTCCTCATTTTGTCTGCCTGTTTCTTTAACAACTACAGTATTAATGCTTTTTCAAACTCTGTCTGTAAGCTACCCCCCCACTCCCATATACTTCTCCTTTTCTTATCCTCTGTTCTCTATGCCTTTGTCTGCCTCTCCTGGGAGAGTCCACCCAGAAAGTGGGGGAGGAGATCTTGTTCTCATGTCTTTCAGCCCTGCATAGTCACGTCAACAATCTTTTGGAAGCAGACCACACTGACCCCAGATGCTGGATCCATCCATTTGAGCCATGGAATTGAGTTTGGAGTCCAGCCATCCACCATGCAACCAGAGTGGAACAAATCTTCCCAAGTCCTACCATTCCCCCAGATACCTGTGAGAGCTGCAGAGGAAGGAAGGAATGCTGGAGCCATTGTTCCCCACATGAAGCCTCAGAAGAAAACTAGGAAGACTATGGGGGGAGGGTGGAAACTCATTGTAAAGTTTTCTTTCTTGCCCCATTTGTAATAAGCCAGTTGAATGCATTTATGGAGTGATGGCATTTGGAATAGTTGGCACAGCAAGTCCTGAATACCTTGGAGTTCTATCTGGTGGGAGGGAAA
>NC_138205.1:10474804-10604804 GCF_964194415.1 Vipera berus | reverse complement strand
ACAACATGTTTTAGACCAAGGTCCACCTGAAAGAGCACTGTGATGGGTAGCTGAGGTTGGCTAGAGAGCCCTGGATAGGACCCACCCTGGAAACCCTGTGGTGTAGGAATCATACCCCCAAGGTATTTTCATCACCTGTTCTCAATAGACCTACCAGGAAAATTCAACAGAATAGCTGCTATGAGTTTTACACAAGTCACACTTCAAAAGAATTAGAAGTGTTGGAAAACTCATGTCCTGCCAACAAGCAAGACTGTATTTATTGACAAGCTTATTTTTTGGTTTAGGGTCTATAAGTGTGTTTGAGCCATCATTCCTTTGTTCCTGTATATTTGATGTACTTTTTATTCATATTGTTTTAAAACAATCCATTGCTACTCCTGATTCTTTGGAGAAAATAGATGATACAGTATATGCAGTGGTGGGATTCCAATATGTGAACAAACGGTTCTCTGTGTGTATGCCGCTTCCGGAAGTCCATTCTGGGCCTGGGCAACAAAAAATTAGCTACCGGTTCTGCTGAAGTGGTGTGAACCGGCTGAATCCCACTACTGGATACATGGTTACTTAAATAAATAATTCTGAGTGCTAACAAGAAGAAAAGACAAAAAGAAAATATGATAAAATCTTTCTCCACGACACAGAAAAAACAAACAAATGCAAAATAATTATGATGCAATAAGCCAAACACTGTGTATCTAACTCACATATCTAATTCTAACTAACTCCTATAGCATTACTAAAATCAGAGGCTGTCTATTAAAATAATTTTCCATAGAATTGTTCAAAGGAGAAGTAAAATTGCAGCTCAGAATGTTTCATAAGAATGCTGAAGTCTTGAGCTTGCAAAGTACATACAAATAAGATTGGTACAAATTTTCATGCCTGAGTAGAGAATAAGAAACTGCAGCCAGTTAACATAAATGCTAATATCTCAGAGACTTTAATTCATTTAAAGAATGAGAGGCATTACAATACATCATACAATCTTGACTGAGAGTTATACTCAAACTTCTTGACCTATATTCATTAAATTCCAATGATATCTTGATTTACTTTCAGCTTTTTAGGCCCAGTACTCTTTAACATCTTCATCAATGATTTGGAGGAGGGGATAGATGAGGAACTCATCAAATTTGCAGATGACACCAAGCTGGCAGGAATAGCCAATACTCCAGCAGATAGGTTTAAGAAACAGAAAGATCTTGACAGACTTGAACATTGGATGCTATCTAACAAAATGAAATTTGATGGTGAAAAAAGTAATGCACAGGTACAGTAGGTGGTACTCAATAATAGTAATTGTGAGAGGGATCTTGGAGTCCTAGTGGACAAATATGAGCCAGCAGTGTGCTGCAGCTGCCCAAAAAGCCAGCACAGTGCTAGGCTGCATTAAGAGAGGGATAGACTTAGTGGTGGGATTCAGCCAGTTCGCACCACTTTGGCAGAATTGGTAGCTAATTTTTTTGTTGCCCAGGCCCAGAATGGACTTCCAGAAACATCATTCACACAGAGAACCATTTGTTCACATATTTGAATCCCACCACTTGATAGAATTGAGATCATGTGAAGTGTTAATACCACTTTACAATGCCTTGGTAAGTCCACACTTGGAATATTGCATCCAGTTTTTTTCACCACGTTATAAAAAAGATGTTGAGACTCTAGAACAGGCATGTCAAATTTGCAACATCTGTTGTGATTCAGGGTCAGCCGGTGGGTTCGGCAGTTGGGTCGGACGATTCAGAGGAGGAGGAGGAGGGGGGTGTTGGAGAGGTTGCTGAGGGGGTTGGAGAGCTTGCTGATGAGAGCCCTCAGCCAGGCCCCTCCCACCTTGTCACGACGCAGACCCAGCTGTGTGAGCCTGACAGCGTGGATGAAGATGACCCACAGCTGGCCCTGTTCAAGGATGCCCGACGCAGGAGGCAGTCAATCAGGAGTAAACAGAGGAAGGCAATGGGGCACCTCGGAAGGAGGCAGAGAGAAGCCACGCCCTGAACTGTATAAAAGGGGAATGTGTGGGAGGGCTGGTTTGCTGAAGGCAACCGTTTGAATAGTTCCTGTTTCATGGTTCGTGTTTGCTCTCTTTGCTCTCTTTGCTCTGTTTATGTTTTCATGTTAATAAATTTGGCAGGCTTAGTTCCAGCCTCTTGCCTTCTTGTAAAAGGGGTTGTCCCTGCCTTTTCTGTAGGGCCGGTAGCAGGCTGGTACAGAACAACATCATGTGACATCGTGTGACATATTGGGACTTTTTCCCCATTGCCAGCAATGGGGTGGGCGCGGTTTCAGTGTGACACATCCAGCCACAGGCCAGCAGTTTGACATGCCTGTTCTAGAAAGAGTGCAGAAAAGAGCAACAAAGTTGATCAGGGGACTGGAGGCTAAAACATATTGTAGTGTAACACATATAAAGAACAGTGGCTGGAATTGGGTATGTCTAGTTTAATGAAATGAAGGATTAGGGCTGGCATGATAGCAGTGTTCCAATATCTCAGGGATTGCCACAAAAAAGAGGGAGTCAAGCTATTTTCCAAAGCACCCGAGGGCAGGACAAGAAGCAATGGATGAAAACTAATCAAGGAGAGAAGCCACCTAGAACTGAGAAGGAGTTTCCTGACAGAACAATTAATCAGTGGAACAACCTGCCTCCAGAAGCTGTGAATGCTCCAACACTGGAAGTTTTTAAGAAGAAATTGGACAACCATTTGTCTGAAATGGTATAGGGTTTCCTGCCTAAGCAGGGGGTTGAACTAGAAGACCTCCAAGGTCCCTTCCAACTCTGTTATTCTATTCTATTGTTTTTTTTAGAACTTCCAATGTTATGTTTTGAGATTTAGCAGACATGATAAAGATGAACAATTTTCAACATTTTGTGGCTCTTTCCTCCAAATTCTCTTGTTTTCCTCTCCCAAAACTAGTTTTTTTTTAAACTGCCCACTTTTTCCTGTAGAGTAGGAAGTGGCTGAGATGATTCCATATGATCTAACCTGAGCAAGTTTGGACTTATTTCCTTGCTTCCCTCTAAATTCTTGCAATAGACTGTTTGCTTAAACAAAGATCATAGAAAGATAGAATTGGAAAATATATTGGAAGTCTGCTAATCCCTCATGCCATCTTAGGTAAATGGGTGTCCAACATTTGCTTTAAAATTTCTAGTGATGGAACTTCTTTGAGTCCAGGAGGAAGGTTGTTCCACTAATTCATAGTTCTCAGAGTGAGCTATGAATCCACATTATAAACAAGATATTGAGACTTTGAAAAGAGCAACTAAGTGAAGAAAAGAGCAAATAAGATATTTAAGGGTCTGGAAACTAAACCATATGAAGAACGGCTGCAGTTTGGCTAGTTTAGAAAAAAGAAGGGTGACACGATAACAGTGTTCCAATATTTGAGGTGCTGCTACAAAGAAGAGGGGGAGTCATCTTATTTTCCAAAGCACCAGAATGCAAGACAAGAAACAATGGATGGGAACTAATCAAGGAGTGAAGCAACTTGGAATTAAGGAGAAACTTCATAACAGTGAGAATAATTAAGCAGTGGAATAGCTTGCCTTCAGAATTTGTGGGTGTTTCGTCACTGGAGGCTTTTAAGAAGAGACTGGATAATCACTTGTATGAAATTGTTTAGGGTTTCCTGCAGGGGGAGGGAGGGGATTTGACTAAAAGACCTCCAAGGTCCCTTCCACCTCTGTTCGCTATTGGCCTATTGAGGGAAAATGCTCCTTAGTTCAAGTTTAGATATCTCACTGCAAAGTTTCTGTGTACATTTCTAATTCAACACTGACATCTTGTGGTATTACTAGCAAAGTTAGTGAATGGTCGGAGTAATGCTTGACTTTTCACTAGGAAAATAGTACTATTGTGTATACGTTTCTGGTCCAACGCTGATATCTTGTGGTATTAACTAGCATTTAATGTGTGCCAGTATGCACAGTTATTGAACAAAGTAAGAGTGGGATAAGATGCAAAATATGGGATATGTTAAGGTGGAGGAGATGCCGCATTTACAATCTCTTTACTGATTTTGTCCTTTTTTCTTTGCTCTCTGCCTTTCAAATTCCTACCTTTAATGTCCTGTTTGAAGGGTGGAAGAGAAAATTGGTCAGTAACAGACCAAACAGATTTATACTTTACAAATGGACTTACAAATAAAAAGTGACAAGGAAGATATTAAAAGGAATATCTTAAGGATATAGAAAGTGCAATACAGATAATAAATGAGGACCCAGATTGTTGGGGGCAATTAAGCTGACTTTGTAATAATGCCGCTTGGGGTGTGTGTAAAAGCCCTAATAAGCAGGCATATACATAGAATGAAGGCTACTGCTAAGTTTGTAAGCCGCCCTGAGTCTTCGGAGAAGGGCGGGATATAAATGGAATTAAAATAAATAAATAAATAAATAAAATAAATACAGATAAGTAAGAAGAACACTACTGCTTTTGCATACAACGTTCCCTGTTACACACGTTTGTACTGAATGTAAAATGATCTAAACTATATGTTTTGGTATAAATCTCTCAACATTCATTTAACTTATTGCAACTGTATTCAAAATATGCTCTTCTGCATTCACTTATGGCACTAGATATCTCTATTAGCAAATTTCCCAGGGTTTGAAATTTGGAAACTGAAAATAATGGAGAATAAAGTAAGTTTATTCTGTTGTTCCTCCCCAAGATATTCACTCTTCTTCTAAAAGGGAGGAAATTCTAATTCTTTATACTGCACTTATTTCTTTTTCTTTATTAGTTGCTCCCTGAGATTCAGGTCAGGTCTTAGTAAAATCACATAGCATTTGGGGAAAAAGATACAACTTAGTAAGCCAGTGCTGGAGGCAAAGATAGAGAAGACCTCCACAATTACCATATATTTTCCTTTAGTACTCATGTAGGTTGGAACAAAGGAGAGCCAGACACTGCAGAAGACCAACATGCTAAACGTGATGAACTTGGCTTCGTTGAAACTATCAGGTACGTTTTTCGCTAAAAAGGCCACAAAGAAAGATACAATGGAAAGGAAGCCCGTATATCCTAGAACACAATAGAACATTTTAGTTGAACCTTCATTACATTCCAGCACTATCTCTCCCTCAAATGTGTGCATGTCAACATCAGGGAATGGTGGTGAGGATCCTAGCCAAATGGCCAAAATGCCTGCTTGAACAAGGGAACAGGAAAGAACAATAAAAATTGGCAGTTTTCTCCCCATCCATTTTTTCATCTTGGAATGTGGTTGGATGGCCAAAAAAGCCAGGATCACCAGGATGGTTTTTGCTAATATGCATGAAATTGCCACAGAGAAGATGATGCCAAAGGATGTTTGTCGAAGAAGACAAGTTATTTGAATGGGTCGGTCAAAGAAGAAGAATGCACAAAGGAAGGAGAGAATTAGGGATATAAGAAGACTGTAGCTGAGACTTTGGTTGTTGGCTTTGACGATGGGAGTGTGCTGGTGCTTAATAAAAACTCCCAGCACAAAAGATGCAGTCAATGAAAGGGAGATAGCAAATGAAGCCGAGGTGATCCCCAAAGGTTCTTTAAAGGAGAGAAAATGTATAACTTTAGGAATGCACAGGTTTTCCCCATCTTTTACAAAGTGATCTTCTGGGCAACTGACACAGTCATCCATATCTGAAAAAGAAACAGGTGAAAAATCTTAGTCACGGATCTTTGCAGCCAAGAGCCTTGAGATACTTTGGTAGTTGGTTCTATCAAACACTGGAAAAGAATATGTTTTCTGCCTTAAAGCAAGGGTCAAAAGGTTGTGATGGAAAGAAGGTCACTTCCATCTGTCAATGATCCATGTCAAGTGCTGGGGAAATCAAGAAATCCAGAGAGTTCAAATGAATATAAGGGTTTGTTGCAAGCTTAAGCTCTCTACAAGAATCTGAACTACTAACAGTCAAAGCAACTTGGAGTAGATAAGAGTCACACACACACACACACACACACACACACACACACACACACACACGGCAGCCTTTAAAGACTATTTACTTAATCATATACTGCATTTCTCCAATTTTTTAATTGTTAATTCATCATCATGCTTTTTCTCTTGCTGATTATTCTAAATTGATTAATAAAAATTTGAAAGTGAGTGAGTTTTCTGTTTCTACATGAATGGAATGAAGAAGAGGCAGTCAAGCAATGACTGAAGTAAAACTTCATTAGGTCTCATTTCTGGCACGCTTAAAATGGGGCAGACATACCCATCAGATGGGAAATCTTTCCTTCTTCACATTGAAAACAATCATAGCAGCAGAAGGGCTTGGCTTCCTTCTTGACCTTCTGAAATCCAGGCTGGCAGGGATCATTGCACAGAGAAGTAGGGGGTACCTGTCCAAAAACATTAGGGTGGAGATAAGATCCATTTTGGTTTTCATCTGTCAGCTGCTCAGAATAATGGAACGAAGAGTTTTCACATAAAGTTGGATGCTCTTGGCTATAAGAATTTGCAAGGTTTGTACCCCATGTCTCAGTTCATTATTCATCCGCCTCCCCAAAATTCTTCTTACTAACTAATAATTTACTGTTTAAAATATGCTGGTGGCCACTTGTAATCTGTTTAAAATTTCTCAAATATGAAATCTGCTACCACCCTGTTCAAATTGATAGCAAGATGGGCAGAATATAAATTAAATGAACAAATACAGTAAATAGATGATAGATAGATAGATAGATAGATAGATAGATAGATAGATAGATAGATAGATAGATAGATAGATAGATAGATGATAGATAGATAGATAGATAGATAGATAGATAGATAGATAGATAGATAGATAGATACTGTAGATAGATAGATGAATAAGCAAACAAGCAAGCTGCTAGCTACCAAGCAAGTAAGCAAGCCATTATTTCAGCACAATAATGTTTTTGCTACCTGGGTGAAATCTGCATGCCACTGGATTCTTTCATCAGTCATCACCAATTCTTTCTGTAGAAGTGTTTTAGGATTCAGTCTTCCCACTTTCACCTTGGTGTAAGAGCCATTTGGAAAAGTGATCAAGTTGACAAGATCAAATCCATCCAGGACTTCTCCATGTTCATTCAAGGTCACTTCATCTCCAACACTGTTGTTGAAAGAGATTTTTTGAACAACTGAATGGAGCTTGGGGAAAAAAAGTGTAAACAATTATAAAAGGCCCACAGAAAATATTTCCACAGGTAATAAACCCTGCACTTTGTAGCAGTAAGGTTAGGAAGGAGTTGTTACCTGCCAGGGTTCAATGTCTTGAGAGATTGGTATTGCCTTAGATCTGTGGTTGGATGAATACATCATATCTAAGGCATGTGCCATGACATAAACTGCATTGTAGATGCTGTAACTGTGACCAGTCATGCCCATTTCAAAGAAAGGTGTAGGAAGATTCTGCAACATCTCTTCTCCAGTACATAAATTTGTTGTGGTTGAGTTGGAAATGAAACAACTGAAAGCATTTTCCCAAAAATTGTTGATGAAACTCTTTTCATTTGCCAAAGAAGGCTTTACTTTCTGAAGAAATTCTTCAAAGGCTAAAACTTTCTTTGAGTGAATTGAAAAGGAAAGGGTACCATGGAAGATCTGTATATCAAAATGTTTTTGAAAGTTGTTGAATACAAAATCAATTTGGCCTGTTGCAATCCACACTTTTCCTGAAGAATGTTTGGACGTCTGTTGTGGAGTTAGCATGTCATTCCACCATAAAAGATTTGCCAGCCAGAACAAGGTTACACTTTCTCCATATACAATGACTGCATTGGCTCTGCTGTTTTGGAAAGCTGAGATGTGATTAGGAATTTTTTCAAGAATTTCTTCTATACTGCACATTGGATGAGTTTTTGGAATTCTTTTTATGAAGGCAGAACATATTCCCTGCTGAGAAAGTTTGGGTTGCAAAACCTCCAAGAAATGTTCTCCACTTTGGTCATCAATACTGACAAGGCCAACCCATTTCCACCTGAAATGCAGAAGTAACTGTACTATTCCCCAAAGTTGAAGGGCTTCATTTGGAACCATGCGATAAAAGGAAGAGAAGTCAGAATCATAAATTACTGTTGGTTGAAATGAACCATAAGAAAGCTAGAGAAAAAAGACATATGTTTCAAAGAGGAATGAAATAGAAAGATGACAAAACCCTGCATAGCAACCATCCATCTGTCTATCTATCTATCTATCTATCTATCTATCTATCTATCTATCTATCTATCTATCTATCTATCTATCTATCTATCTATCTATCCATCTATCCATCCATCCATCCATCCATCCATCCATCCATCCATCTATCCATCCAATATCTATCATCTATCTATCCATCCATCCATCCATTATCTATCTATCTATCTATCTATCTATCTATCTATCTATCTATCTATCTATCTATCTATCTATCTATCTATCTATCTAACATCTACTGTATCTATCTTTCCATTTATCAAGTATCCATCTATCTCATTTCAGTGGAATATTGAATGTTGATGAGTTATTTGATGTAAAAATCTCTTTGTTATGGTCTGATGTTTTGTGTCTCACCCTCATAAAGAGCCATGGTGGCATAGTGGTTAGAATGCAGTACTGCAGGCTAACTCACCACTCACTCCAGGAGTTCAATTCTGAGTGGCTCAAGGTTGACTCAGACCTCCATCCTTCTAAGGTCAGTAAAATGAGGATCTAGATTGTTGGGGGCGATATGCTAACTCTGTGAACTGCTTAGAGAGGGCTCTAAAGCATTGTGAAGCAATATAAGTCTAAGTGCTATTGCTATTCTAAAGCTATTATTTTTCTTATTGTTCTTCATCATTACTCTCTTTCCACTGTTGCTGGATTAGGAGCAATAGCAAAGAGAACAATTTGATCACCAACTTGTACTCCATTTGGAGAATTGGAATGTAATCCTTAACATATAGTAATGGCATAGAATTTCAAGAAGTATGAGTACTTAATTTCCCCCCCCCCAATATTTGTGAGTTTGTATGTGTCTGTGTTTGTGTGTATGCATGCACATATACATGCACACACACATTAGCTGGAGTAGTCTGCTGTGTCCATATCATACAGTTTTTATGATAATACATTTTTTCATATAATAATGTTTTTCCTATCACTTAAAGAAATTGATGATAGCAATATTTTTGAACTCATCAAGTAGCTGTAGTGTAATTTATAAAATGTTATTCTGTACTATTATTTTTTCAGGCTTAAATGTACTACAAAGCTTATATATAATTTTTACTAAAGAAAATATAAATTAACATAAAATAAGAGAAAGATTAGAAAAAAATCAAAGAGAAAGCTAAAAATAGCATAAAATTGAAAACAAAAAAGATGCAAAGAAGTAATTTCACATTTTGTTTTCAGCAATTATATGTAAAATCTAGCTCTTATTCTAACTCTCCTCTTTATATAATCAATTGTGTCTAATCACCCAAACCATAAATCATAAGTTCATTTTCTGTTTCATAGAAAACATTTATAAGTGGTTTCCAGTCAGCAATATATGTACAGTAGATACTGTTTTTGATCAAACAAGTCAATTTGGCCATCCATTACGGCTAAAATCTATCATCTTCATGAACTATTCCTCCATTGTAGATAATGCCAAATCTTTCCGACTTTGTGCACACAGTAATCTTGCTACAGTTATCACGCACAAAAACAAAGCTCAATGACTTTTTCCCCAAGTGTTGGTCCATCAAACCCAAAAGACAAACTTCTGATCTCAATTGTATATTAATCTTTAAAATCCTCTGAATCAATTTGCTTATTTGAATCTGGAATTTTCTAGCTTTTTTTTACATCTCCACCAAATATGAGAAAAGGTCCCTTCTTGTTCACATTTCAACATAATTGTACAATTTACATACAAGGTAATTTCTCTGGTGACATATACCAATGGTACATCATTTTATATAAAAAAATCTCTGTCTCAACTGGTTGTAATTAAGGGAGAATTTCTCAATTAATAAGTGTTTTTACAAAACACACAAAAAGACACATATTCGGGGGTCACGATGCATTTATTTATGTCTTCATATACTAAATCCTTTTTCTTGAATCATGCAACCTTATTTTTTGATGGTCAACTCACTTACCAGGAGGCAATGAGAAGAAGGGATTAAGTATCAGATTATCACAAATGTCCTGGTGCCCATCCATAGTTCTTACCTGGGGAACCTTGTAAAGGCCCAAGACATCTTCTATACACAAGGAAGTATCAGCACTTAGTCCACCAATGACACCTATTAATTTTTGACTGCTTCCACACTTGTAGTTGGGAAGAAACTGATGTGAGTTGGAGAGCAGGTCCAAAGTGGCACGGAAGGTTGTCCTTGAATCAGTGTAGCTGTCATGGATGTGGAACCCAAGAGTTACATTGCGTAAGAGCTCAGGATTCCCATTGATCTCATCAATGGCGAAGACCAAGGCTAGGATATGTTGAATGAACTTTGTGATCAATCTGCAAAGAAAGAGATTGGATGCTTGTAGGCAGAAATTAAAATTAACTAATTTTAATTATTTATTGTTTCCCTTTAGAAACAATAAAATAGGCCATAGTTACCACCCAAGTGATTACATCCATGAACTATGCTTATTAAATAAAAAAGTGCTAGTCAGCAGCCAGATCAGATCTATATCCTCATCACTGAGCTATAGCAATTGAGGATTTCAATGGCAATTATGCTGACTTAACTTCATCAAATAATACGCTCTTTGTATGGAATTGCATTCAATGCAAGAACAACCTAAACAATAGATTTTATTCATTTCTTATCCCCGTGAATTGAATTCAGGCTTAATTATCCTCAAAAAATTAAATGGAATTGAAATTATTCTGGCCATAATTACAGTGGGTCCAGTCCAAGCATAAATAAATCTGGATCCAGATGTATGACTTTAGCATTTCCGATTAAACTTTTACTGATCCTAATTCTGAAGTTAGTTAACAGAACGTAAGTATTCCTTAATGGAACTGGAACAACTGGATCTGTGACTTTCATTCATTTACTAATTTCTGTTCACCCCTCAAATGTAATGCAATTTTCTCTTGGCTACTGTTTTAATTTCATTCCTTTTTCTTGTTTTCTATGAATGTGGTCTTTTGAGAAATGTATTTTTATGGTACAGACTTATCAAAGAACTATGCCAGATATATAATCATCTATTCTCAGTTCTGTTCATGGTTTCTTCAAAATTGTATTAATGTACTAGACAGCTGATAGAAGGGACATAAGAATCTCTCCCCAAGGCAGTTCTGATTCAGCCCTGGATTTGAATGTTCTTCAGCACACCAACTAGAAAGAAATTAGGGTGACAGAATATCTGCCTCAGTAGATTTGGGGTACTGGATAATTCCAGTAATGATACCATTAGTTTGATTGTTCTATTGGTATGTCTTGCATATGTATGTACTGTATGTCTTGGATAGGATTAAAAATGAATTTTTTTAAATACATTTCCCTACTAGTTGCTCTGGAGGATCCTCAATGGTCTTGAATCCATTGCTGCCCTACTAAAATACAGCTGGAATGTTAAAGTAATCTTTTTATCCAGGAATTTAAATTGTTGCCTTCTTCTGACTATAACTCAGCATGTATAATAATGTATAACATGTATAATTTGTCTAACAAATTCTAGCAATGAAGATCTGAAATTGAGAGAGGGGTTAAATTGAAACATGTTTAAATGAAAGTGAGCTGTTATATAATGAAAAAGTAGAAGAGACATGAAAATATCTCTCCAAGACACTTCTGAGTCAACCTTGGGTTTGAAAGTTCTCCAAGAAACCAACTAGAAAGAAATTAGGATGATAGAACTTCTGTCTCAGTAGAGATTAGACACTGGACAAATCCAGATGTTGCTGTGTTACCATTATTTTGGGTGCACCTTTCTACTCTTTTCCAGCTTTATAGCATTCATTTAAGACCAGAAATCATCTAAAAGAGAATGCAGTTTTCCAGATGAGCTTTCAATAGAGCATTTCTGCAAAAGCATTGTATAGTATTATTTCAGATGCCTGGTACAGAAACAATAATAATATCTTTTTCATAGATTCTACACAATAATATATTTCAACTGATGTTATCCAAAACTGATTCCCCAACAGCATGTCCATTTCAATATTTTAGGACTGAATGTCCTTAGAAGCTATTTTGATTTCTGAAACATCTTTTGGACCAATGGAAATATTAGGAGGGATGTTTGCTATTAGAGGAGAAAAAAAATGAAATACATGTCCCCCCCAAAAAAAGAAATTAATGTTTAGCGGGATTGTTGATTTCCCATTTCATTTTTTTTAAACCCACTATGTTGCTGCAGGAGAACTACCCTTTCTGGAATCTTTCAGGAAACAAGAAGTGATAGAGTTAAATCTGGATGATTAGGAATGAATAGGCATACCAGAACTATGGTGGATGAATCTAGATGTCTACTATTTTTATTTATTTTTATTTTAATTCCATTTATATCCCGCCCTTCTCCGAAGACTCAGGGCGGCTTACAAGCTTAGCAGTAGCCTTCATTCTATGTAAATGACTGCTTGTTAGGGCTTTCACACACACCCCAAGCGGCATTATTACAAAATCAGCTTAATTGCCCCCAACAATCTGGGTCCTCATTTTTACCCACCTCGGAAGGATGGAAGGCTGAGTCAACCTTGAGCCTGGTGGGATGCGAACCTGCACTAATTGCAGGCAGCTGGTGTTACTTAAGGAGGCATTAGCCCACTGCTCCACCAAGGCTCTTACTATATGGTTCTAAATACATAAATCTCTTCTTGCCATGTGGTGATCCACGAGAAAGAAGAGGGAACAGAGAAAAAGTCAGAATATAGGTGGCCTCTGGCATATATTATTTTAGTTAATTTATTTTACGAATGTCTGGCAATAGCAAGTAATTTTCTCTTATACTTTGGGATGTCACTACAACGCCATCCTAAGAAATTTGTATGCCACCAATAATAAACAAAACAAAGGGGAGAGCCTCTAGTCATCGCTGAAAGCTTTGTGAGGAAGGGAGAAAATGGTTTTCTTACATTGGAACGTATATCCAGTCTTGAGAAGGAAGTTTTGTAAATGTTATCTCAGAAAAAATAGGAATGATGTGAGAGGTAACCCCACCGATGAAGATGTCACCTGGTTTATGCCACTCAAGCAAGATACGCTGAGGTTCACTTTGCATGCATTTAACAGAATTTGCTTTGCCCACTGTGTTAGGAAGCAGCAGCAGCAGGATTGCCAATACTACAAACCTCCTCATTTCTAATGCTAAACCTTCACCTAAGATGCAGTTTTTCCCATATCTGTTTACTGTGTCAGCCCAGTTTATGAAACAAGCTCCCCTGCTCTGCTAAGAGATGTATTACAGTGGGAAAGAGAGATTAGGAAAGCATGCACTGAAAGGTATTCAAGAGAGAGCTATCTTAAGCATAACTATAATATCATCAGGACAAGCTGACATGAGTTTATGGCAGATTCCTGCTACACCAAGTCCCTAATTTCATGGTCCTGTTTTGTTTATATTGACATTTCTGCTTTTTCTCTTCAAATCCTTTAAACTTCCACAAGGCCACCAGAACTCTGGCTAGACAAGTTGATAACACCAGTGATTTCCATAATTATAATAATTATTTTAGGAAAGTGGAAAAACATTGAAGCAAACAAGTTGACCTTAACTCAACTATGCACCAGTTGTTACATTGAATGAATCTCCTGAAACCTAGTGACTGAATCATAAAGTACATCTCAAAGTACTTTATTTCCCTTTGGAACTGAATGCCACCTGCTTCTTTTTTTCTGAAGATACACATAGGGTCACTTTTACCCTTGCTATGGTTACTGGAACTCAGTTCTAATCACTTTCATAAAGCTATTATTTGTACATTTCTAGCATCACCCACACTCTTCTCCACATTGTATTGCCCCTCTAAGAAAGAATTAACAGGAAGAGAACTGTTGTGATTCAGGGTCAGCCTGTGGGTTCGGCAGTTGGGTCGGACGATTCAGAGGAGGAGGAGGGGGGTGTTGGAGAGCCTCCAGAGGATAGCCCTGAGGCTCCGCAGAGCCCTCAGCCAGGCCCCTCCCATCTGGTTATGAAGCAGACCCAGCTGTGTGAGCCTGACAGCGTGGATGAAGATGACCCACAGCTGGCCCTGTTCAAGGACGCCCAACGCAGGAGGCAGTCAATCAGGAGTAAACAGAGGAAGGCAACGGGGCACCTCGGAAGGAGGCAGAGAGAAGCCACACCTTGAACTTTTTAAAAGGGGAATGTGTGGGAGGGCTGGTTTGCTGAAGGCAACCGTTTGAATAGCTCCTGTTTCATGGTTCATGTTTCTGTTTGCTCTGTTTTATGTTAATAAATTTGGCAGGCTTAGTTCCAGCCTCTTGCTGTTTTGTAAAGGGGTTGTCCCTGCCTTTTCTGCAGGGCCAGTAGTAGGCTGGTACAGAACAAGAACTTGGATCAATTGGGAGTAAAATCAAGGATAGGAGAATCCAATTTCCAATGTGTCCTGTAATGTAATTTCTCCTAAAAAGTTACCCTCTTCCAATAAGAAAAGACTAGGCATTCTGGTAAAATGGAATTGCCTCCCTAGGTGCCAAGTCACTACTTTGGTTAGGAATCACCATGATATTTTCTTTAACAGAGTCATTCTTGAGTTTAGATGGGAAACAAGGTCAAATCCATTTTCATCTAAACAACTTAGCAAATGAAGGGACTTTCACACAGGTCATGCCTAATGTCAGTAATTACACACCCTGATTTGTGTGTCTATACTACCATCTTCTTTTAAAATCAGCCATCTAGCTCTCATTCCAGCTATGAAATGGGACACTGCCATGATGACATGTCTTCCTCCATTAGGTGTTATTCTCTCACGCTACACTGACATTTTGCAATATTGCCGAAGTGGTCATATTGAAGCATGTCTGATGGTGGTAAGGTACCAAGGCAACTTGGCTGCAGAAAAGAGGAATATTCCAGGAATGAGGATTAGGTAGGAATTCTCACCTTTTCTATTAGCACTTCCTATGGGCCAGGTTCTGAACTAGTGGCTAGCGGGCTGACTTTCCCAATCCTTAAGTAACATTCATGCCAACTCTCACAGGAAATATACAAGCAGAACAGCAAAACAGTAAAAAGAGTTAAAAAGAGAAACATCAGGAATCACTTTGAAGTTCTGAACCTCCTTGATAAAGAAACATGGAAATTGTGGACTGAACATGAATGAATGAATCAATGAATGAATCAATGAATACTCAAAGTAGTTACAAATGTGAGCAGAGATTTCCATAAATGAAGAAAGAGGTTTTTAAAAAAGCAAAGAAGAAGAAGAAAAATCACTCAAAGTTCCAACTAGCTACCCCAAGCAAATCTGGAGAACAACACAGTGGCCAATGGACTGAAAGAGGTTGATCTATATTCCAATACTAATATTAATATCACATGCTAGTAAAATAATGCTCAGAATCATCCAATGCAGATTAGACCCCTATCATCACCATCATCATCACCATCATCACCATCATCATCACCATCATCATCAGTCAATTGGCCATAAGAGGGCTGGTGGCTCAATGGCTTAATGATGCTGGAGATGGTCTCAACTCCAGTGGTTCAAGTCCTAGCACTGCATGGCAGGATGGGCTCCTGTCACTGGCCTCAGCCTCTGTCCACCTAACAGTTCTAAACAGTTCGATGAGGTGGGGAGATGAACTAGTGCTCTCTGCAGGCAATCAGATTCCTAATGGCTCTGAACTTTCCTGGTTGTGGCACTCATTTGCAAAGCAGGTTGAGGAAAGGACAGGGCCTTGGGTGATGCTGCAGGAAAAGCCACTCGTCTTTCTCTCTGGTGCACAGTCAGCTCGCCCTCCTGTGGTGAACCTTGGGAAGTGTGCAAGCGAGTCCTATAATAGGGCTGATACCTTGGCAAGCCAAACTACTACTCTAAAATAGCATTGTGGTCTCCTGATTACTGTAACAACACCATATGCTAATAATAATAATCATTAATTAACCAAGAGTCTATTCTTTACTTTTACTTTAAAGCTGTTCTTTCACTAACTATTTCTGCCCTTCCTTTCTTCTCATATTATTAAGTGGTTCCGGGCAGCTTACAAACCAACATAAACACATAATAATAATAATAATAATAATAATAATAATAATAATAATAATAATAATAATAATAATAATAATAATAATAATAATAATAATAATAATAATAATAATAATAATAAGAAGAAGAAGAAGAAGAAGAAGAAGAAGAAGAAGAAGAAGAAGAAGAAGAAGAAGAAGAAGAAGAAGAAGAAGAAGAAGTTGGAAGGGACCTTGGAGGTCATCTAGTCCAACACCCTGCTAAGGCAGGAAACCCTATACCATTTCAGAAAAATGGCTGTCCAGTCTCCTCTTAAAAACATCCAGTGTTGGAGCATTCTGGAGGCAGGTTGTTCCACTGGTTAATTGTTCTAACTGTCAGGAAGTTTCTCCTTAGTTCTAGGTTGCTTCTCTCCTTGACTAGTTTCCATCCATTGCTTCTTGTCCTGCTTTCAGGTGCTTTGGAGAATAGCTTGGCTCCCTCTTCTTTGTGGCAGCCCCTGAGATATTGGAACACTGCTATCATGTCACCCCTCACCCTTCTCTTCATTAAACTACACATACCCAATTCCAGCAACCATTCCTTATATGTTTTAGCCTCCAGTCCTCCAATCATCTTTGTTGCTCTTCTCTGTACTCTTTCTAGAGTCTCGACATCTTTTTTACATCGTGGTGACCAAAACTGGATGCAGTATTCCAGGTGTGGCCTTACCAAGGCATTGTAAAGTGGTATTAGTACTTCATGTGATCTTGATTCTATCCCTCTGTTAATGCAGCCTAGCACTGTGTTGGCTTTTTTGGCAGCTGCAGCACACTGCTGGCTCATATTTAAGTGATTGTCCACTAGGACTCCGAGATCTCTCTCACAGTTACTACTATCAAGCAAGGTACCACCTATACTATACCTGTGCATTTGATTTTTCCTGCCTAAATGTAGAACTTTACTTTTTTCACAATTGAATTTCATTTTGTTAGATAGTGCCCAGTGTTCGAGTCTGTCCAGATCCTCCTGTATCTTAAGCCTATCTTCTGGAGTATTGGTTATTCCTGCCAGTTTGGTGTCATCTGCAAATTTGATGAGTTCCCCATCTATCCCCTCATCCAAATCGTTGATGAAGATGTTGAAGAGCACTGGGCCCAGAACAGAGCCCTGGGGCACCCCACTACACACTTCCTTCCATGTAGATGCAGTTCCATTGAGGACCACACGCTGAGTACGGCCTGTCAGCCAGCTACGAATCCATCTGGTGGTGATGCTATCTAACCCACATTTTTCCATCTTATCAAGTAGTAGGTTGTGATCTACTTTATCAAATGCCTTAGTGAAGTCCAAGTAAATTATATCTACAGCATTCCTCTGGTCCACTAGTTTTGTCACTTGGTCAAAGAATGCAATAAGGTTTGTCTGGCACAATCTGTTTTTGACAAACCCATATTGGCTTTTAGTGACAACTTTGTTCGCATCAAGGTGTTCGCTGATTTGTTGTTTGATTATCTTTTCCAGAATCTTCCCAGGTATTGAGGTCAGGCTGATAGGTCTGTAGTTTCCTGGATCTATTTTTTCCCCTTTTTTGAATATGGGAACTACATCAGCTCTCTTCCAGTCGTCTGGTAGTTCCCCACTGCTCCAGGATCTTTGAAACTTATAATTATACAATTGAACTTATAATTATACAATCTATATTAAAAAAGAAGAAAAACTCCTTAAGCTCTAAAAGGTATTAATGAAAAGGTATATCCTTGCTGGTCAGAACTTAGCAGTTAATAAATTAATTTATTTTTTGTCAAAGGGACAAAAAAAAATTCTTAAAAAAAATCTTGAAAACTTATTATTCAATATGTTTGCTTGAGGGAGATTCTTTTTGCCCCTAAAGAACTTATCTTATTACAGATAATTTGAGCCAATGTCTAAATTTTTTAAAATGATAAACACTAGATATGTGTTTATCTTTTCTATAATTACAATATTAACCATAGTAAACCATTCTTCTCCTCCAAATCCCAAGAGAATCCTGATATTTGATTTCTTCTTGACATTTAGAATTGGTATTAGAGAGACATGAGACTCGTTTGTTTCACTGATCTGTGATGCTGCCTAATTCTGTCTCAAAAATGTTGAGGAATTCAGGTCAAGTGATGCTATCAGAGACAAAGCTAAAGCTAAAAGTCAATTGTATCTGGAAATAAGCCTTTCATTCAGGATTGGGACATTCATGCTTTCTGTATTAACATTAATTGCTCATATAATATGCAAGGAAACTAACTGTGGCATTAGAAAGCCTCTCCCAATTCTTCACAAGTATTCTCAACCTGGAGACCTCATTGTTGCTGGCATTCTTTCCTAGGTCTACACCTTTTATAATCCCATTATCTTCAACTGACACCCTTCTATGAAACTTCTGCAAGAATTTGTGTAAGCTCTGTTTCACTGATTTACGAAATTCTGCCCTTCAGTCAAGTCAATCTTAAAAAGATTTAGCGAAGATCATAATGATACAATCTCCTCCTCCATATCTCCATCCAAGTAAACCAGGACATGTGGGATTCTTAATGCTCTCTGAGATTGGCTGTTTTCTTGGTGATGTTTCATTATCCAAAGTAGGTAACATCATCTGTATTAGGGATGATGTTACCTAGTTTGGGTCATGAAACGTCTGCAAGGAAACAACCAAGCTCAGAGAGTATTCATTTCAATCTTGAGCTACAAATATTCTCCTTTATTGAAACCAGAACATTTCAACCTGGTTTTTCAACAAATCCCAGCATTATGATTGTACCTCAAGAGCAACATTCTAATCCAACAACAGATATTAGAGACTTTGCAGATATATTGTTGAACAAATTTCCACCAAAATACATAGGAACTAAACCACACCTCTCTTTTTAAATTAATTCCAACTGGATCAAAAAAGGGTTTTTTAATGTTCAGTTCAACTGAATGTCTAAATAGCTACTCTGGGATTTGTGGGTATAGGTATGCTTGCTTTAAATAAATGCTAGCCTTACAAACAATGCTAAGTTGGTCTTGTGTTACAAAAGTAAATTGCCTGTTGGGATAATTTTGCTTCACTCTTCTCTGGATCAAAATTATGTCATGTATGTTAGTGTAATATTTTTGCTTAATTTAGGTTGAACTGAAGAGTAGCAAATATTTTACGCTACAGGAGATACAGCTGAACAGATTGTCTCATTTTACTGCAGGGTAGTGACCCAAAATTATCAGCAAATCTTGGTCATGGTATTTGCTATAAAGGAAGTCAACAAAAATTCCTGGATCTTGCCCAATATTTCCTTAGGTTTCCAAATTTACAATGGCCACTTCAGTACAAGCTGGACCTATCTTGCCTTTCTGGAGCTTCTCTTCACCCAAGACAGATTCATTCCAAACTACAAGTGTGATGCAGGAAACTTTCTTGTAGCAGCTGTTTGGGGACCTGACATTTGTCTGTACATGGCAACCATTCTGTGCATTTACAAAATCCCACAGGTAAGATATGTGTATGGGACATAGGAATTCAGCAAAAAATATTTATGGGAAAGGGTATGGTAGAATTGTTGATGGGTTAATTAGATTTATGTCCATTTTTTTCTCTTCAGTTTTTTCCCCCACACAATACCAATCCTATAGGTTGGTTTGACTCATAGATAGTGATTGGCCCACTGAGTTAAATTCAGGTTTCCTTATCTTAAGCCAACATCTTCACAACTACAATGTTTGTAGAAGATAGAATTTTTAAAAATGTGTTTTATTATATCTATCATGATTCCAACAGACAGAAATGAATAAAGCAGAACTCCAAGGCTTGCAAATTCCTCAAAGAACATGTATATTAGTTACAAAGTATCGGCACTGTCAAGAGTGAAACCAAGTCTGAATACACAAGTAACAATTTCCCAATACAAAGTTAAAAATCACACCCATAAAACTATGCAAGCAACTATGTTCCCCAACATAATTTGTATATTATTATGACTAACTAAGCACCTGGCAACCCCTCTTCCTCCATTCAATGTGGCAACTTAGAATGAAAAGGAAAAATGGCTGCAGCCATGCTCATTTGTAGAGTTGACAATATCATTATAATACATAAAAATATTATATTACACAAGTAGTCCTCGACTTACAACCACAATTGAGCCCAACAATTCTGTTGCTAAGTGAAACATTTGTTAAGTAAGGTTTGACCCATTTTATGACTTTTTCTAGCCACAGGTGAATCACTGCAGTTGTTAAGTTAGTAACACGGTTGTTAAGTGAATCCGGCTTCCCCACTGACTTTGCTTGTCAGAAAGTTACATACAAAAGGTGATCACATGACCCTGGGACACTGCAACTGTCATAAATATGAATCATTTGCCAACTGTCTGAAGTTTGATCATATGACCACACAGTACTGCAATGGTCATAAGTGTGAAAAAATGGTCATAAGTCACTTTTTTAGTGCTGTTGTAACTTTGGTCTTTAAATGAACTGTTGTAAGTCAAGGAGTACCTATACTGATATACTGATGTCTATACAGTACTAACTAGAGGTTAGTAACACTCTAATGTTTAAAGAATTTGAACCTTTAAAGGTATACTGTACAAAAACAAAAGATTTATGTCTGTATTAACTATAAGTTCAAATGTCAGTGTTAATAAGCATCAAGTTGCTTGAATTTTACACCCAAGGCTAAATATACCATTAATAAACAACTGCAAATTGCATCAAAATATTTGTCATACTATAAAGGTTTCCTACCTGAGCAGGGAGTTGGAGTAGATGACCTCCAAGGTAACTTCCAATATTATTGTTATTGTTATAGATCATCGCACATCAGCCAGATGTTCAGACTGGATTTGGCATTTTTGTCTACCTATTGATCCTTACCAAGGACCTGGGATAGGCAGATGTGGTTGTTTGAATTGATGGTATTACAGATATTGTCATAGGATGGAGGCTGTTCCTAGTAAGACTGCCTGAGAGTTTCAATGAAGCCAAGTTTATTACATGTAGCATGTTGGTCTTCTGTAGTGTTTGGGTGTCTTTTGTTCCAACTTATCTGAGTTCCAAAGGAAAATGCATAGTAGCTGTGGAGATCTTCTCCATCTTGTCCTCCTGTACTGCCTTATCGTTCTTTATATTTTTTCCAAAATCATTGTACTGAAACCTGAACTGAACAACAGGCAGCAAATAATGACTAAAAACAAATTAAACAGCCGAAGGACATCCCATTTCCTTTCTGCAGTATTTACAATCATTTGCCTAAGAACTCTAATGTTCTCCATCATATTTGTCTCAGGTCATGTCCTTCTATAATCTCTGCATGTTTTATAATATAGGCAGTCTTCCATTAATAACTGTCTATTTAGTGATTGAATTTACAATGGTGCTGAAAAAATTGCTTTATAGTCCTCAAACTTATGATTACCACAGCATCCCCATGAGTTATGTAATTGCCATTTAGGTGTTTCACAAGCAGTACATGTTTATGATGGTAGCAATATCCTAAATTCACATGATTTCAAATTGCAAGTTCACAAAGGGCTAAGAATCATTGTCAATGGAAAAGCCAGCAAATCATGATCAACACTTAGTGACCATGTTGTTTAATCACAGTGGAACACATGATATTTCACTTAATGACTGCATCACATAATGATAATTACGGGTCCCACTTGTCATTATGTGACAACTACCTACAACTTAATTTCTTTGTGACCTATTAAGTGTCTATCATCTATGACTTCATCTATCTTATGGATTAATCACACTGCTAGATCTGTGTCAAAACTTCAGGATTTTTGCCATCTCCAAATATTTCTGCTGATGAAAGAGACACTTTCTGTCACATAATTTTACTGCAGAATTTTGGAATTGTATACTTAACTGGGCACAAAATGCTTAAAAGTAAATAAATGCAGGGTAATTTAAATATTGTGATAGTTGGATGACATATTTCTAAGTATGGAATTTTCTCCATATTAAAGATTAGGTCTTGGATGACTTACCACTCCATTCATCACCTTCTGCTGCAATTCTGCAATCAGAATATTAGAGGTCAAGATAAATAGCAACTTAGTAAGAGAAAAAAAATAATAAATAAAATGGCCTTGACCTTTCCTCTGGGAATGGGACTCATCTGGGAAAGGGACAACACAGTGGCTCAGCAGGTAGGAAGCTGGGCTTATCAACCGGAAAGCTGGCAGCTCAGGTTCGAAATCCAAGTACCATATGATGGGGTGAGCTCCCATTCTTGCCCCAGCTCCTGCCAACCTCTCAGTTCAAAATCATACAAATGTGAGTAGATAAATAGGTATCATTTTGCTGGGAAAGTATTGGTGCTGCATGATGTCATGATGCCCACATGACCATGGAAATGTCTTTGATCAGTGCTGGCTGAATAGAATGAGCACTGCCCCCTATCATTGGCAACCACTAGTGGAGTAAAATCCCCAGGGATCTTTTTATCTTTTTTTTCTTTACCTTCATCTGCATAAATAAAAAAGAACTATAATTTCAACAATGGTGGAAGAAAAGGTGTAAGAATGGTGGGAAGCAGAATTAGATATGCATAGGACTGTAACAGCATGATCGGCATCACTGAGTCATTGGATACTTAACTATATTCTTGACAGTAATCT
Source organism: Vipera berus (assembly GCF_964194415.1). Classification (NCBI taxonomy): domain Eukaryota; kingdom Metazoa; phylum Chordata; class Lepidosauria; order Squamata; family Viperidae; genus Vipera; species Vipera berus. The sequence goes on along the minus strand of NC_138205.1, from coordinate 10,582,106 downwards.
ACATCACTGTATGTCAACTGAAAAAACTCTAAAGTTCATCAGACGTTAAGCTCTTAATATATGATTGGGATGGGCAAGTAACTTCAAGTCTATAGAGCAGGCTGCGGTTTTGTTCAATGTTTGTAAGTAAAAGAATGTATGAAAGGACATTACATTTTTAAAATAATCCCATTAGTTTCTCTTTTCCTTATATATATTATTTGAGAAGTGTTACATTTAATAACAGTGTCATTCAATGAGGACAGAGATTTGGCACCTAGATTTCCAAATAGGATCATTTCTCAGCCCTTCCTTCATAAAAGAGAAAGTTGGAAGAATAGGTCCCCATTCTTCACAAGAACAATTTACTGTGAGTTTCATGAAATCATGCAAATAAGATCTCATTTTAACGTACATTGAGGTTTAGAAACCGAGAATTTGTATATATTGAGAATGACTACCAAAGAATTCTCAATATATACAAATTCTCGGTTTCTAAACCTCAATGTACGTTAAAATGAGATCTTATTTGCATGATTGAGAATTGAGAATGACTACCAAAGAATGGGACGTGGTGGCTCAGTGGGTTAGGACGCTGAACTTGTCGATCGGAAGGTCGGCAGTTTGGCGGGTCGAATCCCGAGTGCCGCGTAACAGAGTGAGCGCCTGTTACTCGTCCCAGCTTCTGCCCACCTAGCAGTTCGAAAGCACGTAAAAATGCAAGTAGACAAATAGGGACCACTACGGTGGGAAGGTAACAGCGTTCCGTGCGCCTTTGGCGTCTAGTCATGCCGGCCACATGACCACGGAGACGTCCTCGGACAAGCGCTGGCTCTTCGGCTATGAAACGGAGATGAGCACTGGCCCCTAGAGTCGGAAACGACTAGCACGCATGTGCGGGGGAACCTTTACCTTTACCTTTACCTTTACCAAAGAATATTAATTTTAACAATGAGGGGTTTTTACAGTATCATAAGACAGGAATTTCAATTTGACCAGAATAAAACCATGGCACTTAGAAATTGGTAAAGACCAAATAAATCTATACTATGGTCAATTTAAGTGCTTTAAATTAACATTTCAGATGTTTTAAAAGCCCATTGTATTAGGTGAGACCTGAGACAGCCTAAAACCTTTTAATACGTGTGACTCCAGCAATCCTTTGGTGAAGTTCCTTTTTTTCTAAAACAACTACTTTGAGACATAAATGAAGTGTTCTGAAATATTGAAATATTCTGATGTTATTTTGTTCTTGTTTTGAGTCCTAATATTAAACTTTTGCCCATGAATTCTCTTTCACAAAATTTGATCTGTTTATCCTATGTAGAATCCAGAGGGGCATTGCTGTTGGTGGAATATAACACATTAGAGGACAAACATCAAGTCACCTCTAATGTTATGTGTGAATTTTTGAGCCCTGCGGTGGGGGTCTTGGTGCAAATATTGGGGCAAAGTGGTTTGTTGCAGGATCTGGTTCCCACGTCAGCAACATTGTGTTGTTGTTTCTTCTTTGCTTGGTTTCAGACTAGGTAGTAGTCTCTATGAAATTATGGGTCTCGCGCCTAGTGCCTGAAAAAATTCAACGTCATTTTATTTGTATTATATTGGCTGTAGATTATTAATAATGTGTTAGTAAGCTGTAAGTAACAACCAAAAGGGACGCGGTGGCTCAGTGGGTTAGGACGCTGAGCTTGTCGATCAGATGGTTGGCAGTTTGGCGGGTCGAATCCCGAGTGCTGCGTAACAGAGTGAGCACCTGTTACTCGTCCCAGCTTCTGCCAACCTAGCAGTTCGAAAGCACGTAAAAATGCAAGTAGAAAAATAGGGACCACTCCGGTGGGAAGGTAACAGCGTTCCGTGCGCCTTTGGCGTTTAGTCATGCCGGCCACATGACCACGGAGACGTCCTTGGACAAGCGCTGGCTCTTCAGCTTTGAAACGGAGATGAGCACCGGCCCCTAGAGTCGGAAACGACTAGCACGCATGTGCGGGGGAACCTTTACCTTTACCTTTAAGTAACAACCAGTGATAGTCATTGTTCTGTTTGTGTGTGTGTGTGTGTGTGTGTGTGTGTGTGTGTGTGATTTGACTTTTAATAGGCCCAGTACCGTGTATTTTATCCTTTCCTGATCCACAGCACATAAAACATCTATTCTGTTTCTTCTTTAAGGTGAGACTGAATGAATAACTATGAGTATGTGATTATCTATTCTACCTTGTAATTATCCAATTAGACATCTCCACGTCTTTCCAAAAGCTTGAAAGTATCAGTGTAGAAAACAGAAAGATAAAGAATGCTATTACTTCTTCCCAAATATTCAGAGCTGGGCTGCAGGCAGACAAGAATTTTTCCCTTTGATCACTGACACATTATATTGTCCAGTTTGATCTTGGGAACAATTGAGAGAATTATGGCAGGATTCATGATTTGGAAATATGCACTTGCCAAAGTAAAAACAGGTGTACACAGAAGGAAGACTTTCAAGCAATATGGTGGTATTTACTGTTTCATTATTAGTATCAATGCCTGGGTGGTGTGTAAGGTCCATAATCGCAATTGCAATGTTAGTAAACCTCTTCCTATTCTTCATAAATATGTTCAGTCTGGAGATCTGAGAATTGCTGGCATTATTTCTCAAGTCTATGTGTTTTCCAGTCCTGTTGCTTTCATTCAGCATCCTTCTCTGGAAATTCTTGATGACTTTGCGTAAGTCTTGCATTTTTACCCCAGTGTTGAATTAAATGTTTCTCAAGGTAATCTTTACTATATAGCTACCAACACACAGAAATACACAAGGTACCTTAATCTGTTTAATCAGTATATATATATAATGGGACGCGGTGGCTCAGTGGGTTAGGACGCTGAGCTTGTCGATCAGAAGGTCAGCAGTTTGGTGGGTCAAATCCCGAGTGCCGCGTAACAGAGTGAGCGCCTGTTACTCATCCCAGCTTCTGCCAACCTAGCAGTTCGAAAGCACGTAAAAATGCAAGTAGAAAAATAGGGACCACTATGGTGGGAAGGTAACAGCGTTTTGTGCACCTTTGGCGTCTAGTCATGCCGGCCACATGACCACGGAGATGTCCTCGGACAAGCGCTGGCTCTTCGGCTTTGTAACAGAGATGAGCACCGGCCCCTAGAGTCAGAAACGACTAGCACGCATGTGCGGGGGAAACTTTACCTTTTTATATACACACATATATACTTCACACTTAGAAATCACCCATCTCTCTTACAGAACAACTCTTTAACATTAACATAGAGATGTGGAAACCTTCTGTCAATACTGGCATTCTTTGACTGAATGTAAGAATGATACCAAAACAGCTTGATAACAATGTCTATAGAATAACCACTAAGGAGAAACAATGAAGGGATAGCACAAGAGCCTAGACTGTATTTGACTGTAATTAATCTAACATTAGCTAAAATTAGCAAACAACTTCTTTTTTGCATTATTGATAACATTATTAATCCTTAGTTTCCATCCAATATAATGAAGCTGGTTTGTGATACTATGAATTCTGCATACATTCAAAATTATGCAAATTATATTTACTTAAAGCCAATGCTTGCCTGTTCAGAAATATCCAAACAAGGGTGTGTGTGTGTGTGTGTGTGTGTGTGTGTTGAATTTACTTGGATGATAATCAAACAATGATTTTATACAATTAATGAAAGGCTCAGCATTAAAGTACTTTAAAGTAATAGAAGGTGATTTCAGCATAAATATGGTCAATACTTTTGAAACCAATTATTTTTAAAACAGCATACAGTTTTCATTGCAGGGTATTGTTTCAGAGTTATCAGCACATTCTGGCCTTAGTTTTTGCTATAAAAGAAATCAATGAAAATCCTCAGATTTTACCCAATGTCACCGTGGGATTCAACATCTATAATAGCTACTTCAGTCCAAGCTGGACCTACCTTGCCTCAATGGAGCTTCTCTTTGCTCAGAATAGATTCAGCCCTAATTTCAAGTGTGGCATTCAAAACAATCCAGCTGCAGTCATTGGGGCACCTGATATCTGTCTCCACATGGCAACCATACTGGACATCTATAAAGTTTCCCAGGTAAAGCGTGTTGATGATAAATATGAATTGAGCAAGCCATTTACTGTTCTTGTGATTGTTTGGATGCAATTTGTGACTGAGGGTTGAGAAAGGGTATGAAGAGAAAATTATTGAATTAAATTGTACATAAAGTTTCCAATTTGTGAAACAGACCTGCAATTTGCTTTCATTTACAGGTATGGGCATTACCTGGTCTTGCCTGCTTTAAGTTTCACCCATCAAATAGCTTAATTCCAGTATCTGTTTCTAGATCCCAAAGCAATACATCATTTTAGTCTCAACTCAGTTTGTGAAGACTCGCTCATTACTTCAAGCATCCATTTTTAGGAAAAGGCTTTAATTCAGGGTTTGATTTTATATTGATTCATACTGAGTGTGCAGACTTAGTAAAGGGAAGAAACTTTGTGAAACCACACAACAGGTTGTTATGTTTTAATATTCCTATATATTAATATGTTTTAATATTCCTATATATATCTCAATGTACACATGTTGTACTTTGACAATAAAGGTTTATTATTATTATTATTATTATTATTATTATTATTATTATTATTATTATTATTATTAGTTATCCTTTTGCATACAATTACCAAAAGTTTTAGTTGTTCAGAATGTTGGAACTATACACTAAAAGTCATGTTCAAGAATATCAATCAAAACACTCAATCAGTTAATCCCATGATTAACTTTTAGGTGGCACATAGTATCCAATCTGGATCTAGGTTCTATGTCATAGAATCTTAAACCTTTGAACTCCCACTACATTCTTAAGCTTTTATGCTTTCTGGAGAAATAAGTGCTTCTTAACAATGCAAAAACTTTCATGCACCTGTAACAATCAGGACTGTGAGATGAAACATCCATGAAAATTTGCTATTTATTTTTTCAAAAGAAATTGCAGGGGTTTCTTTTATGTGTGTGTTCTTCCAATTTAGCCTCGAGCAGTAGAGTGTATGTTTAAGTCAATTTCCTCCTAAGGGCAGTGGGCATTACTTATTGTCCAATTGTTTTCTACATCAATACATTCATAATGTTCTCCTGTCCACATGGAAAAAATGGAAATAGTCCAGTTTATTCACATCCTAGGCACACATGAGTATACCCATGATAAATCTCAAGTGCACTTTGAAAATAGAATTACAATTTAGAAAGGATAACTCTATTTAAAAAGCCAGTTTGGTGTAGGCACTGGGCTTGAAACTGGGAGATGTGAATTTTAGTCCCACCTAAGCATGAAGCCAACTGGATGATCTTAGACCAGGCACTCTAACTCTGCTCTAGGAAATAGCAGATCACTTGTGAATTCTTGTTAGGAAAACTGAAGGAACTTGTCCAGGCAATCACCAGTATCAGCACTATTCCAAAGGGGGGAGGGGGACATAAACTACCATTATTCAGGAAGAAAATCAGTCTTACACATTCTTCCCTATCATTTTTCTTAGCTGACTTATGGTTCTGCTCCAATCATGGATAAAGAGACTCATGCAATTTTCTTCCAACAAATGTTTCCAAATGAATCTCTTCAACATAACAGCCTCCTCCAGCTATTGCTATACTTTAGATGGATTTGGATTGGAGTTCTTGTTGTGAATGATGACCAAGGGGAGAAATTTGTACAGGAGGTGCTCCCCATGTTTTCTCAGCAGGGCATCTGCTCTGATTTCATAGGACAGTTCCCAAATGTTGCTTTTTACAGTGATTTTACAGATGTGATGGATGAAACATACAAAACCTACTCTATCATTGCAAAAAGTACAGCCAAGGCAATTGTCTTATATGGCACAATGCAATCCATGACCTTTTTGAAAATGTTAGTGCAGTATTCAGAAGTGGAGGATACGCCGGTCAATACCAAGGTCTGGATCATGAATGCTGAAATGGATTTCACATCCATTTCTCTTCAAAGAGATTGGGATGTAAATTTCCTCCAAAATACTTTATCCTTCGCAGTTCACTCAAAAGAGGTGCCAGGCTTCCAAGAATTTCTTCTAATCAGAAATCCAACAACAGCAGAACACGATGGATTTGTAAGGAATTTCTGGCAGCATGCATTCAGGTGCTTGTTTCACAACTCTGATCTAGGTAATAAATATGGAACAATCTGTACAAGGAAGGAGAAGATGGCAACCCTTCCTGCATCTGTGTTTGAACTTAGCACAACTGGCCACAGCTATAATATATACAATGCAGTCTATGCTGTAGTGCATGCTTTGGAGGCAATGCATTTATCAAAATTCAAACACAGCCATTTTGTGGGCAGAAGAGGGCCAAAGCTTCAGAATGAACAATTATGGCAGGTAAGGTTCAAAGCAGAAATATTTAAGAAATCTACAAGTTCAGACAGGTCATATAGAAGGCTGACTCCAAAGGAAATTGGGGCGTACAAAATCCATGTCTATCACCAAGTCCATTTTTACACCAACATAGGACCACAGAACTCCATATTCCATATTCTCCATATTTGATACTCTATATTCCTCACAATTTCTCAGAAAAATAACAACACAAGTCCCATGGAAACAAATACTTCCCTCTGGGCTGAAATTCATTAAGAGAGGAAAAACATTTTTAACAATGTATAATACTAACATCTTTCAAAGTCTTCCATTACAGAACAATGCAATCAAATAAACGTGTACATTTTCATCTGTTCATCTGTTTAAGAAAGGCTAAGTCTGAACAAAATAGACTCTGACCAGAAATAGAACAATGAAAGGTTCTTAAATGTTTTATCTTCCCTCCCTTCCTCTTTTCAATTTAGCTTCATCCTTTCCTAAGAAGAGTTTCATTCAACAACAGTGTTGGAGAAAAGATTTCATTTGACAAAAATGGGGAACTCATTGGTGGATTTGATATTAATAACTGGATCACATTTCCAAACCGGTCATTTTTTAGGATCCAGGTTGGAAGGATAGACCCTATGGCTTCCCCAGACAAATTCTTCAACATTTCTGAAGATTCCATCATGTGGCCAAAAAGCTTTAACAAGGTGACGTCTGATTAGCTATGTTTCCTTTTGTTTAAAGAACATTAGAAATATTCTGGATTCAAATGTGTTTCTTAGCTCATTCTCTGGGAAAAGCAAATATTCAAACTACTGTGGAGGAAAGTTTTTTTGAAAGCTGATTTCCTAGGAACAGAAAAAGATTCCTACATATCCCATGTTTGTGGTTAGATACAAAATATAAATTACTACAAAAAAGCTTATTTTGGGGGTCTGAGTATTTTCTTAGTTATGGACTCTGAAATCTTGGGTTAGGAAAATTAGGCTGCAATCGTATATAATGAGTTCTTTTTAAAAAAACTGTTAACACCTACGTATTCAGGTTGATATCCCATATATTTCGCCACACCCTTCAATATTACTTTACTATGAACTAAAGGCAGTTAACCTAGAACCCCATTGGTATCTCCTGACATTCTTCCTGGCTGGATAGCTTAAGCCATCTAGGGTAGAGCCATCTGTGGCCCTTACCAAAAGCTTTTGTTAAATATGTAACAAATGTGAGTCATAGAAAGAAGAAACATATCTCTGTTAGATGGCTAAGGTTCTGATCAGTGCAGCAGAGAAGTCATTTGCCCAATGTTTAGCCTTCTTCAGGACATTGGCCAGAACTTTTGGTGATCTATCTGAATCTTAGTCTTTCAGGCTAGGCAACTCCATAGCATGGATCAATTTAAAGGGCACCAAATATGTCTTCAATCAGACAATATTGAGGAAGAAGTCTGAGAGAAGCCTTTTTCTACATAATGGATCGGGCTTAGCCACAGCAACAGCCTCAAGTTGGGTCAAAATGTGAAAAATAATGGTCATGAAATCATGATTAAAGCACTGCATCTTTATACAGACATGGCACATTTACTCATATGCAGAAGGCATAGGGCACCAGATAGTGCTGCTTAGTAATTTGACAGAGAAGCAGATGCTAAGTTTGTTCTCCCTAGCATAAGTTCTCAGTTGCAAATATCATCTGCATTCACTCAATATAGAAATTGAAGGATGAAGAACACTTTGGCTTCAGGAGCCAGTTCAAGAAACTTTGAGGGAGACATTCAACGAAAGGGTAGCTATTCCATTACATCATTGCAGATCAAGTATTCTTTTCCAATAATATTCTTATAACAGTTCAATAGTATTGATGTCTAAGCTTTAAATTCCCCAGCAAGAAAGAAACTGCTCAAATACTGTTCAAAAATCTTAATGATATTCTCCTTAATGTTTGGATAGGCACATCCTCTTTCTCTGTGTAATGATCCTTGCCAAATAGGGTATAGCAAGACCAAGAAGGAATCAAGACCATTTTGCTGCTATGATTGCCATCCATGTCCAGAAGGGAAAATTGCAAACAAAGAAGGTAAAGATTTTTGAGAAGTGATGTATAAACAAGGTTATTTATTTATTTGAATTATGTATTTATTTAGATTATTTATATGAGTACTGATCTTAAACTAGTGACTTTGGGTGGTGTACAGGGATTAAAAACAAAACATTCCCTATGTGTACCAATTCTCTTGCATTTGAAGATGTTCATAGTGAAAAGGATTGTGAAAATCATTGCATACAGATTTATAACCAATAATAATATAGAAATAAATAGATAGTATGTGATATCCAAGATAGAATGAAATAGATAACATATAAAGGTTTTGGGTATGGGCCAAGGTGACAGAACCCCTGGTTTTGATGCCTTTCCCATTCCCTATCTTACACGTCTATTTTCTGCCATTTGCTGGGGAGGGGAGGAAACCTGAATTTCCTTTTAACACCTTTTACTTTACTTTTTGCCCCATCCCTTTGATGTCCTTTGGGGTGAGAATGGAATGTTCCTCCAGCCATCTGCCTTATCTCTGGCAATGAAGAAAAGTGGTATGAAGGTTTTATAGTCTGGGAAGTGGCACCTTATCTCCCTGTTCTCACAACAATTTCACACCTGTGGATTGGCCAGTTTGAATTGGATAAATGCACTCTTGGGGTGGGGTTTTAGCGGGGTTCTTTTAATCTATCACTCTCAGCGGGAAACTTCAGATCCTGCCTTCTGCTCCTGCTGTCAATACTTCCCAATAAAAGTTTCCTGTTGAAATGAAGCTGGTCTCAAGAGTTCTAGTTTCTTGGAAGTTTAAGTTGAAGCAGGTCCTTACACAAGGTTTATGGCCATCAATTTCTCTCTGATCCTCAGTGAATATGCTTTCATGGTAAAATGATTAAATATTCAACGTCACTGTTGATATTTAGTTTCTATCTAGAGTTATGCAACACTAAAGCTTGATGAATGAAAGTCAGTACACAGAAGTGTTTTCTTTTTTTTCCCCAGACATGGAAGACTGCTCTCATTGTCCAGAAGGTCATTATTCAAACCATTACAAAGACACATGCATTCCAAAACAGATAACTTTCTTATCATATGAAGAACCCTTGGGGATCAGTTTGGCTATCTGTGGTCTTTCATTTTCTTTTATTACAACTCTAATACTTGGGATCTTCATTAAATACAAATGCACTCCCATTGTCAGAGCCAACAACCGGAATCTCACCTACACTCTCCTAGTTTCCCTCCTCCTCTCTTTCCTTTGTGTTTTATTATTTATTGGGAAACCCAACAAGATTGTGTGTCTCCTTCGACAACCAGCTTTTGGAATCATCTTTTCCATGGCAGTTTCTTGTGTCTTGGCCAAAACTTTTGTTGTGGTTCTAGCTTTCATGGCCACCAAGCCTGGATCCAGAATGAGGAAATGGCTGCGGAAAGGAATGGATAGTTTCATTATTCTTTTTTGTTGCCTTATTCAAATCACTATTTGTATCATATGGTTGGCAATTTTCCCACCATATCCAGATTTTGATATGCACTCAATGTCTGAAGAAGTCATCCTGGAGTGCAATGAGGGATCAGTCACTATGTTCTACTCTGTTTTGGGTTTCCTGGGTTTCCTTGCTGTGATCAGCTTTTCTGCTGCTTTTCTAGCTAGGAGGTTACCTGACAGTTTCAATGAAGCCAAATTCATCACCTTCAGTATGTTGGTCTTCTGCAGTGTTTGGTTGTGCTTTATTCCAACCTATCTAAGCACAAGGGGAAAATATATGTTGGCTGTGGAGATCTTCTCTATGATTTCTTCCAGTGCTGGCTTACTGGTGTGTATTTTTCTTCCCAAGTGTTTTATCATTGTGATGAGACCTGAACTGAACAATAAGCATCAGCTCATGAAAAAATAGTTTTAAAACTCAAATAAGTTTTAAAAATCAAATACATCAACCTCATAAGAACTTTATAATTAGTTCTTTCTCAAAATTGTGTTTTTAGGCTGAACTGAAGAAATTGGAAGCCTTCTCACAAATGGTTCCCATTTTTTTGTTTTTATCCATATCTGTTACTTCCTTCCTTCCTTCCTTCCTTCCTTCCTTCCTTCCTTCCTTCCTTCCTTCCTTCCTTCCATTTGGTATGTGTCAATCATTCTTACCTATAAATGGAATATAGGTTTTGTTAGTTCAGTCAGTTGACTTTTATGATTTGGAATTTTAACAATTGCATTTTAAAATAAAATATTTTAAATATTCACTGGTAATTCTTGATATTTTAAATGACTACTTTAATCCACATTTTCTAACTTCAATGGAAGTGCATTTTTTTATTAAATCAGTATGGGTTAGTAGCTAAGGTACTATTAACTAAGAAAAACTCAAGTTCAAATCCATCCATAGACAAGATTCTGAGTTACAGGCCACGCTTCTTAAGCCAACATGGCTGTTATAAAGAAAAATTGGAGGAGGGAATACAGTCAAATGTTTTGAGGTCCTAGAGGCTAACCAGTAAATAAATAAATAACAATTCCTTTCTTAATCAATGGACTAAAAAAACCCCAACAAAATTACAAAAGGTCTTTCCTGAATCAACTGCTGAATGGAGTTGAAATGTTAAAACTGTCTATCAAACAAATATGAAGTAATTTTCTTCAAACCTTCTTGAAAATGGACTGGTGAACTCAGGTTAGAAGCTTCTGGATGATGCTATTTTCCTAAAGACAGGTGCATTTGCAACAACACTCCACAATTTACTGCATTCCATCATTGAAGTGATATAAAATATTGCTTTAGCTTCCTCCTGGTCTCCATGTCTGTTAGTGATTTAGAGACATTTCTGATGCATGTATTTCACATTGCTTTATCCTGTCATATACAGTTGGGAAAGAGGTGAAATGAAAACTTCAAATGATTCATTTCCTAGTAAGTTAAAAAAGAGTTCTTTTATGAATCAGCAGTTTAAAACTAGATTAGAATTGGAGTGTTTGGTTAGTTTTGTCCTCATCCTCCCTCCCTCTCTCTTTATCTTCTCTCTATATTATATCTATCTATCTATCTATCTATCTATCTATCTATCTATCCTTATTTTTTTAAAAAAAAGAGTTCTGGATACTCACTATTGAAGTCTGATCATCACAATATGGATAGGTGGAGTGTGTCATGGCTTAAACAAAGGAGATTTCTGGGGCCTTTGAAAAAACAGGCTGTCAAAGGTTACAAAATTATTTCCAGAGATTTTGGATTCCACCAATTCACTATCAGGCAGATTGTGTACAACTGGAAATAAGTTAACATCATTATTACCTTTCCCAGGAGTAGTTGATCAACCAAAATCATACCAAGGATGAGGCACATAATAGTCTGGGAGGCCTCAAATAATGCCCTGTCTAAGGAACTAAAGGCTTCTCTTGCATGTCACAGCTCACAAAACCATAATCAGAAGAACACTGAACAATAGTAGTGTGTATGGCAAAGTTTATTTATTTATTTTATTAAGTCTATTTGCTGCCCATCTTGCTATCCAAATTGCAAGGGAAAAAACACACCATTCTCCAAAAATAACATTGCTTCACATCTACAGTTTGCAAAAGTCCACCTGGATAAATCAGAAAGCTAATGGAAAAATGGACTGTGGATGGATTAGAGGAAAATAGGACTTTTTAACCTTAATGAAAAGTGTTATGTTTATTTTATGTTTATTTATTTTTATTTTAATCCCATTTACATCCAGCCCTTCTCCGAAGACTCAGGGCGGCTTACAATTTAAGCACAAACCAATGTGCTTAGCAATAGCTAAGTGAAAGCAAACACTGCTTTCCTGCATAAGAATCTTATTCCATCCATGATAGTGGCAGGATCATGTTTTGGGACAGTTTTGCTGCCTCTGAACCAGGACAGTTTACCATCATTGATTGAGTGATGAATCCTGAATTTTACCAGAAAATTCTATGGGGAAATGTCAGAGTATATATTCATAAACTGAAATTCAAGGAAAAGTGAGTCATGCTAAAAGACAACAACTCAAGATTCAAGTTGTAGAATCAAAGAATGGTTAAAGCAGAAGTTGGTGTTTTGGAATGCCCAAGTTCAAATTTTGACCTTAATCCTATATAAATGTTGTGAAAGGATCTGAAGTAGACAGTTTATATAAGAAGAAATGGGCTAAAATTCATCCAGGTTAATGTGTAGGATTGATTAATCAGTTATCAAAAACAGTTGGCTGCAGTTATTGCTAATCAAAGGGGAAATATCAGATACTGTAAGCAAAAGTTCTAATACTTTTGCCATGCACAAATATGCAGCTTTGTATCATTTTATTCAATAAATAAATGAACCAAGTATGATATTTTTGAGTATTTTATTTAACTGGTTTATCCTCTAATTTCAAGACTTGTATGGAGAAAAAAAATATTTTTAATCCATGGCAACTAGAAGGCAAATTTGCCTTTATGCATGTCTTTAAAAATGACATTTAAAGTTACCAAAATAACCAAGGTAACATTTTGCAAAGCTCAGCAGATTTGGATTTGGTCAGTATTTAGATAAATGATAACCCAAAATTCCAGGAGTGTAGCCTATATTGAGCAGTCCAACAATACCAGAAGACAATGAAAGCCCACTTAAAATTGTTGCAAATAAAATTATAAAGGTGTTTCCACAGGAAACAATAAAGGAATTTTAATTATACTTTGTTTTTTTATCTTGTGTGTGTATCCATTTGGAGAAATTTTTCCAATTTTAATCCAATGTTCTTGAGACAGATCACTGTTTATTGTCTCAAGGGAATCTGGCATATTTTCTTTTGAGTTTTGTCATTCATTTTCACAGTTCAAGAAATCAGAATTCTGGGTAAGTTATTATCTCAACTGTAATGAAACATTACCTTCTTGCCTCTTCCAAACCCATGGGATTTCAGGCCAAATGGAAAAATGGACCTCAATAATGCTATTAATGTTCCCATGACATTCTGAACCATGGCTGGAAGCCACATAGCTCTGTGAGTTAATTTGATAGCATGTGGCATTCTCTATTTTTGTCTGAAAAACATCTCACAAAGGCAGGTCAGACTGATCTGCTTCAAGGACGCTGTTGGAAACAGAGGCATTTATATACAGAAAGAAGACATTCATGGAAGATGTTAGTATTCATGAAGTTACTATTAACAATAATGCCTCAAGTGGTGTGCAAAGATCCTATCCTTCAGTGTAACTTGGTTGAGCCTCTTCCTGTTCATCACACATATCACCAGCTTGGAGATGTAAACATTGCTGGCATTATTTCTGTATTCTCAACATTTTCTGACCCCATTGATTTCAGTCAACATCCTTCTCAGGAACTTCAAGATGGACTTATGTAAGCACCTCTTTCATCTATAATCACGCTCTGTAACTTGCTGTTCAGCCATATGGTGCTCAAAATATTTTTTACAGAACTTATAATTTAAAAAGTGACTTAAACATTCTTCTTAATAACAGGTGTATCAAACTATGGTCAAGCTACAGTTCAGTTTCCACATGAAGTGGATAAAAACTTTTTATTTGAAAGCTGCTCAGAATCACTCTGACATGGTACTGTATACATTTGATTGTTTGGTTAATCAATCAATAAAGAGACCAAAACTCATTTAATAATAATTATTTCTAAGTATAGAATGTGGAAATAAAATTATGAATGTGGAGATAAAATTATGAAGATGTAACTATCACTAAAATCTGTATGGCATATAAGATCAGTGATTACCATTTCTCGGTTGATTTTATTAGTAAAAATATAGAATTACATTCTTCTGAATATAACGAAGTTCTAGGAATATATGATTTGCTACAAGGCATTTTTCATGTATTACAAAATAACTTTTCCAATCTCAAGCCAGTGTTTGCATTATTATTATTATTATTATTATTATTATTATTATTATTATTATTATTATTATTATTATTATTATTATTATTATTAAAATCACAAAGTTCTGAAGTGGTATATATGTGCTACAACTTTGCTAAGCATTTTACAGGATCCTAGCAGAAGAGTAAATATATTGCACTAAAATATGTTCTACCAAATATTCTACTGAAATATTGCATATTCTAAATCAGATCCTTCTTAATATATTATGTAACATTTGTTTCAGAGTATCATTTCAGAATTACCAGCATATACTTGCTTTAACATTTGCTCTCAAGGAGATCAATGAAAATATCCAGATCCTACCCAATGTCACACTGGGCTTTCAGCTTTATAATAGCAATTCCAGTCCAAGTTGGACATATCTTGTCTCAATGGTGCTTCTCTTCAACCAGGGTAGATTCATCCCTAACTACATCCGTGGGGTGCCAAGCACTTTAGCTGCAGTCATGGGGGGATCGGACATCTGTCTCTATATGGCAACTGTCCTGTGCATCTACAAAGTTCCTCAGGTAAGATATGTTGAAGTTCCATAATACTTCCTGAACAAGCTTGGAGTATTTTGCTTTTATGATAAAGAACAAAACCCTTTGATATATAGTCAGAAAGGAAACTTTAAAATGGCTGATAGTGAATATTGATTAATTGAATCAACTGGCACACAATCATCCATTTCTTATTATTCAGTGAACATTCATGACCACAGATGAAGACATGGCTTCTGAGAAGTTAAATGTTTTCTTAGGTTAATATCAAAAGTACAAGATATTCTAATGATCTAATTTGGTTGAAGTAATATACTCAATTTCAAACTCCAAATAAAGGTAAAAGTCAATAAAAAGAGAAAAAGAATAAATATACATTGACTGAAAGACGATGTGGGGAAAATGGAAATAGAAATGTTTCTTGAAGAGCAAACAGAGATTTGAAATGATCAGATTCCCTAAAGGTCCTAATGATTTATCTGGACTGTAGAGCAGACTTGTCATTAATGTATAATATATTCCAAGTTTTGACTTTCTGGGGAAAAAATAAAACATTTTTGGCATTTTGAGTGTCCTGGTTTCCCTAAGTGTTTGCCTCTCTAGGAAAATAGTGTATCCATTAAAGAGGGTGGAAAGAAGAGAGTTTGGGAATATTTAATATTCATTTACATTGGATTTTATAAGCAAACGACCACAAATAATGATACATCTTACCAGATAAATTGGGAACATGTTGGGGACAGGTAAAAATATAAGTGGTCCTTGATGATCTCAGAGCTTGGTTGCTTTCTTGCAGATGTTTCATTACCCAAACTTGGTAATATCATCAGTACTAGTCTACTTTGGGTAATAAATCATCTGCAAGAAAACACCCAAGCTCAGAGAGTACCAGAGATCTCTCATTTCAATCCTGAGTTACAAATATTCTCCTTTACAGGCAAATATTTCCTAATCTCACACTAAATTAAGATTCAAATTTACTCTTTCCTTTTCTAGAATGGCTATTTCTATATTTCTTCTTCTTTTTTTATTGAAAAGTTTTAAAATACATTTTATCTTTAACAATCCCCTCCTCCCCCTCCCCTACTATTTCTATATTTCTTCAACCCACCCCCCCATGAGAGTTTTTTGAGGGGGGAAAAATCTTGATTACTAAAACTGAAACCAAGGTAGTCATTTTGAAATGAACAAAATTACTTAGATAATGTTTCAATATGCAAACACAAGAACACCCAAAAATTCAATGCATTTTCAAAGACCCACATACAATTTTGCAACTGCAAATATTTATCATTCTGTAGTTGACCTATGGCTCTGCTCCAGTTATGGATAAAGACACTCAAGCAGTTTTCTTCCAACAAATGTTTCCAGATGAATCCCACCAATGTAGGGGCCTCCTCCAGCTATTGCTGCATTTTAGATGGATCTGGATTGGAGTTCTTGTTGTGAATGATGACAAGGGAGATAAATTTATACAAGAGGTGCTCCCCACATTTTCCCATCATGGCATCTGCTTTGATTTCATACAAGAGTTCCCTAGGGTAGATTTTTACATTGATTTTAATGATCTAATAGATGAAGGAATCCACATATACCAAGTTCTCATGAACAGTACAGCCAATGTCATAGTCTTCTATGGTGAAATTGAATCTATATCACTTCTGAGAACGTACCTCCAATTGTCAGAAGTAGTGGATATACCAAAGAAGACAAAAATGTGGGTTACAACCGCTCAGACAGATTGCACTGCCAGTTCATTTCATAAATCTTGGGACATCCATTTCCTACATGGGGCTTTATCCTTTGCAGTTCACACAAAAGAACTCCAAGACTTCCAGGAATTTCTTCAAAATCTAAATCCAACTAAAAATCAGCATGACCATTTTCAAAAAGATTTTTGGGAACAGGCATTCCATTGTGTCTTCTCAAACTCAAAAATGGAGAAATCTGAGAAAAAGTGTACTGGACAGGAGAAGCTTGAGACTCTTCCTACGTCTGTGTTTGAAACACACATGAGTGGCCAAAGCTATAATATTTACAATGCAGTCTATGCTGTTGCATATGCTTTGCAATCATTATATTTATCCAAATCCATGGGAAGAATAATAGTGAAAGAAGGAAGGCAACAGTTTCAGAATCACAAGTTGTGGTGGCAGGTAAGACCTTAAGCAGAAAAATGCCAAAAAATCACCATATCTGTTCATAAAATCTAACAAGTCATATTCTGCAAAGTTATTGACATTATGTCTAAAAATGAAATATAGTAATATCTTGGGCAGCTAAAATATTTATATGCTTATATTAAAATTACAAAAGTCCATGACTTTTGAATTATGTGCTGAAAAAGAGCTTAGTAACCTTTGCTTGGAATATTTACATTGAGTTTGATCCAAAATGTTCAATATCCCCATAGAAATTTAACATTCTATAAGATTCCAAAAGATATAGCATCAGATTAAAAAAAATCAACAATCAGTTTTGATTGTTCAAAATACCTTCATGTCCACTTTTTAACTTTTAGATCATATTGTTCTAAAGCAAACATTGAATACAAGAAAAAAGACTAATAATAATGAAGATTCTTACTTAAGAAAAATGCAGGTTGTTATATTTTTTCCCTTTTCTAAGCCTGTTTGTTTTAAAGAATAAATTGTTCGTTAATTTCTTCACCCTGAAACTTAAATAGTGACTTGTTAACAATGATTGTTAAGAGTGGACCCATCCATGCTTTATGGATAAGTACAGGTGTAATATCACCCTGAAAAGGTTGGTCCTTTGTAATGCTCTCATTTTTGCCTTTTTGAAATGCTATTATTACTTTTGCACTTGTCTATGTTCATCTAAGTTAAACACTTATAGCACTGAATAGATTCATATGGATTTTTAACTGGTTTTACATTTTATATCCTGCATTTCTATATTGAATTTTATTTAAGAAATATGGTATTTTATTTCTAATTACTATGATATTTGTTTGATGCTGGTCTAAGAAGCAGAATAAAAAAAATCCTTCCTTCCTTCCTTCCTTCCTTCCTTCCTTCCTTCCTTCCTTCCTTCCTTCCTTCCTTCCTTCCTTCCTTCCTTCCTTCCCTCCCTCCCTCCCTCCCTCCCTCCCTCCCTCCCTCCCTCCCTCTGTCTCTCTTTAGTTTCATTCTTTTCTGAGAAATGTCAGATTCAACAACAGTGTTGGTGGAAAGATTTCTTTTGATATTAATGGAAAAATCATTGGTGGATTTGATATTATCAACTGGATCACATTCCCAAACCAGTCCTTTCTTAGGATCAAAGTTGGAGCAATAGATCCTACAGCTCCACCAGCCAAGTTCTTCAACATCTCTGTGGATTTTATCACGTGGCCAGTAGGATTTAATCAGGTTATATATACAAATCTAGATTTCTCTGCCTACATCTATGTAGATAAAATATTATCTTTATTGATGGAAGTTGCATAGTATTATTCCTGTGCTAACCTAAGAATGAATGATCTACTGAAGGTGGGGGAAACATCTATAGGAATGTTGACATTTCCCATACAGTTTTTGGCCCATTGTATACTCAAAGGAGGGACGCGGTGGCTCAGTGGGTTAGGACGCTGAGCTTGTCGATCAGATGGTCGGCAGTTTGGCGGGTCGAATCCCGAGTGCCGCGTAACAGAGTGAGCGCCTGTTACTTGTCCCAGCTTCTGCCAACCTAGCAGTTCGAAAGCACGTAAAAATGCAAGTAGAAAAATAGGGACCACTACGGTGGGAAGGTAACAGCGTTCCTTGCGCCTCTGGCGTCTAGTCATGCCGGCCACATGACCACGGAGACGTCCTCGGACAAGCGCTGGCTCTTCGGCTTTGAAACGGAGATGAGCACCGGCCCCTAGAGTCGGAAACGACTAGCACGCATGTGCGGGGGAACCTTTACCTTTACCTTTACCTTATACTCAAAGGCAATAATGGACAAGGGGAACCATAGTTTTGATGTAAAAGCTCCAGTATTATCCATAGCACTAAGAGCTAGTGAAAATAAAGTGTCTTTGGTGTACAGCTTCCTCTCTCAAGAATGATTGGACTGCACATGTGAGGGAGACAGGGAGCATGTCATAATCTCAGAGTGTGCAAGACTGCGTTTTTGTTTTTTTTACCACTTTTGCTTTCCTTTATCTCAGCCCCTGTATCCAGTCAGCAGACCTTAAGTAGTCCTGGCTTTCTGGTTCTAAATGCCAGATTGGCCTGTAAACTGAAGTACTTGGCTTCTCTTCCCAGGGAGGATTGGAGGGGACAGTAAGAGGTTCCCATTCATGGAGGTAGGGTCTGGATCGAGGGATGGCGCTATATTTTGGGGGGCAAGGCAAAGTAGTATGGTGGTGACAAACATGGAAAAAGATACTGGGAGACAAAGAAGGGCTGTACTTACAAAATGCGGGGCTGATGTCTTACACCCATTTTATGTTTCAGCTCCTTGGTCTTAACCCTTTCACATAGCTAGCATGGATATCAGCTGGTGGGTTCTAAATATAGTTAGTCAGTAATAAGTCCTTTTCTATTTCGTTTTTTTTAAAAAAATAACTTTATTGAAAATTTAAAATAAAGAAATAAAAACTAACAACAATGATTGAGATAGAAAGGAGAAAAATGAAAAGAATGAAAGCCTCTCTCATTTGCAATTTAAACATTGTTGAGATGGCTAACCTGGCACACATTACCGAGACTTGTCTGAGTCCAGAAAGGGGGGGGGGAAGGATAGGCCTTTCAGAGAAATGCCCATCTTGGTTTCATCAGGTGAGACTTCAGAGGAGAGATGGGATTGCCATCTAGGAATCTCTTTTGACCTTCAGGGGTGCTGCATCAAAAGTCACTAGACATGACAACCTGTTCATTAAGCTGAGCTGTACAGATGTTGATGTTGTTGTTATCTCAGCTTCTCTGCTGCATAGAAACTTCCCTGCTTGAGGTTCCTGGCTGCATTTCTGTGTTGGTAATAAGTTTCCCAGACTTGTGATTTTGGGGTCTTCAATCTGTCTTCCCTAGCAGTGAGCTCTGTGGAAATCTGGGAGTTCATGGCCACTATGATGGCCATAGGCCTATCCCAGATCATGACATTTGTCACACACCAGATCTGATGTTCCTTTCAGAACAGTGGCTATATGATCTGAAATTAAGGAGTCCTTTGGAGTCTTCCTTGTGATGGTCAGATCATTCCTCATTTCCATGTGATTCTCTAGTGTCACTATTTATCATGGAGATGATGGACCCATTAGATTAGTCCACTTGCAGTAACTGATAGACCTGGATGGGTTTCAGAAAGACCTGAGGGTTATTCTATTGATCTGCTACAGAGTCATACAAAGCCTTGGTTCCCACTTGGAATAAGGGAGTTGCTGAGGCATTAATTCAGATTGTTGTACCCATGAAACCTCTCTGTTCTTGGGGATCCTGTCAGTTCCCATGGTTCACATATGAGTTCAGAGAGAAGAAATGAGAAGAGATGTCAAGAACATTGCTGGCATTCAGCAAATGATAAAGTCAACCAAACATGGGTTAGAACTGGTATTGAGGCCTACCTTGTAAGGTGACATAACATTGTATTTTTCTGCCCTTTATTGAATTTAGAGAGAATTGACAGAGAATCACCTCACAGCCCTGTTTCAGGTGACATAAGCCCTCTTGGGCAAAGGGACTCAGGACATATGGGGGCATGTGGTGGAATTTGTTCAACATTTGTGAGACAAAGTCATTCTCAGGGGGACGCTAACCTTGTTGTAGGTCTAAAGGAGATGCCTGTTCCCCAATTATCTGTAAACATTTTGAATTGTTGGACTTGAGTAAGTTGACAGGGTCTTTAGTAATCTGATTTCAGTCACCTGATCTTTAGACCCTGACTCTCCTTACCTGTTAAAATGTCCTTGGAGGTGTTGTATGACTGGGTTCTAGTGATAGTTAATTCATCACTGAGTGAGGTGCTTGTCCCTTTACCTCTTAATGAAGCCCTGGTATGCCTCCTACTAAAGACGTCATTGCTAGAACCCACCACTTTTATATCTAACCTTCCTTTTAGAGGAAGGTCG
Organism: Vipera berus; assembly: GCF_964194415.1. Classification (NCBI taxonomy): domain Eukaryota; kingdom Metazoa; phylum Chordata; class Lepidosauria; order Squamata; family Viperidae; genus Vipera; species Vipera berus. The sequence goes on along the minus strand of NC_138205.1, from coordinate 10,561,318 downwards.
TTGAAAAGTTGGTTCCATGACAATGTCAGAGGACCTTGGACTTTTAACAAATTAGTTGCAGAACAATTGGTCTCAAAGTCTTCACCCTACTTCATAATTCTTTACGGAATGGTTTGAGGAAATGACCTTGAAAGACCTTGAGAAGGGGTGAGATGAGATGAGGAGATGCTGCCTAGGGAACAATCTGTTAAGAAAGCAAATAGTTCACAGCTGCAGTATAGACAGAGAAAGAAACACAGAAAGGAAATAATACTTTCAAGGGTTCTATTAAAGCAGTCCTACAATAAAATAAAATTAGCTCATCTGATCATGATTCCTGTCTCATCTATGTGAGAAGGTTGATAGGTTATCACTCCCTCTTTAACCTGTTGATTATCTAGTAATAGTATCTCTCCAAGCACTTCCATTTCCTTCTCTACCTTAAACTATTCTTCTTTATTCATGGATAGGCATCACCTTTATCTTTGTGCAGTGATCCTTGTGAGACAGGATATAGCAAGGCCAAGAAAGAAGGGGAGTCATTTTGCTGCTATGATTGCCTTCTATGTCCAGAGGGCAAAATATCAAAGGAGAAAGGTAGGACATTTCCAAATATAATGGGAGTAAGCCATGAGGGTACAACAAATGGCCTATATATAAACTATATTGTTCTTTTTCAGATATGGATGACTGCTCTCTATGTCCAGAAGATCATTATCCAAACTCTGACAAAAATATGTGCATTCCAAAGCAGATCACCTTTTTGTCCTATGAAGAACCCTTGGGGATCAGTCTGACCATTCTTTCTCTTTGCTTTTTTTTAATGACAACTTTAGTAATCACAATCTTTATGAAACAGAAAGATACTCCCATTGTCAAAGCCAACAATCGGAATCTCACTTATATACTCCTAGTTTCCCTCCTTCTCTCTTTCCTTTGTGTCTTTCTGTTTATTGGAAGACCCAATAAGATTGTGTGTCTCCTTCGACAACCAGTTTTTGGCCTCATTTTTTCTTTAGCAGTTTCTTGTGTATTGGCCAAAACCTTTGTTGTGGTTCTAGCATTCATGGCCACCAAACCTGGTTCCAAATTGAGGAAATGGGTAGGGGGAAGAATGATTAGTTTCATTCTTCTATCCTGTTCTCTTGTTCAAATAGGTTTTTGTGGTGTGTGGCTCATAACATATCCACCATACCCAGATTTTGATATGCAGTCAATGTCTGAAGAAGTCATCATGGAGTGCAGTGAGGAATCAGTTATGTTCTACTGTGTTTTGGGCTTTCTGGGTTTTCTTGCTCTTGTTAGCTTCTTTGCTGCTTTTCTGGCTAGGAAATTACCTGACAGTTTCAATGAAGCTAAATTCATCACCTTCAGCATGTTGGTCTTCTGCAGTGTTTGGCTGTGCTTTATTCCAACCTATCTAAGCACAAGGGGAAAATATATGCTGGCAGTGGAGATCTTCTCCATGATCTCCTCCAGTGCTGGATTATTGGTGTTTATCTTTCTTCCCAAGTGTTTTATCATTGTGATGAGACCTGAACTGAACAATAAACATCAGCTCATGAAAAGAACATTTTAAGAAATCTTTTTGTTTGCCTAATATTCTTTAGATGTACATGCTGAAGAACTTGGACATCTAACCCAAAGAGTAATGTGCAGTTAGATGGAGTTCCATGTTGCCTGTCCCCTGAGATTTGGAAGTCTCAGAATAAATTGTATAAATAAACCAACAATAGCAGAAATTTATTTATTGACATACCATGTTTTCCCCAAAGTAAATATGCCCCCCCAAAAGTAAACCCCAGCTGATTTTAGTCTTTCTAACCTCTCATGAGATCTCATCTTAACTTACATGAACAATAGAATGTTTATAAAGAAGTGGAGATTAAACAGAAATCAGCTTTTGTTTAAATAGAGAGGGCCTATGAATTGTTTCTGAAACAATCAAACCCTGGGATCCTCTGGTACACATCATAGTGGTAATCTGTGAAAAGTGGGATAAATTCAAAAGATCTTCCAGTTGACCACACATGTTTTCTCTTCAGTAGCAAAGACGATTGAAATCTCTGAACAAAAAAAAACAAACAAACCCCACCACAACCAATTAATCTGGTTTTTTCTGGATGAGCACTGGTTCACATTCTCTCTCTCGCTCTCTTTTTTTTTGGCTATAGAGGCAGAGATAGGGTGTTGTCCTCTATAGAAAATATTAAGTGTTTCACTGATAGAAACAAGATTTAACTAGATAGAGACTACAGTGTTTGCCACTAACCTGTTGTTGTTTTTTTTGACAATACTTCCTTGTGTAAGTGTGCTGCTAGGGAAGACTCTGATGAGTCTTTTCTAGGAGTACACAGGAATTGGTATGTCTAGTCTAATGAAAAGAAGGACTAGGGGAGATATGATAGTAGTGTTCCAATATTTGAGAGGCTCCTACAAGGATGAGGGGGTCAAACTATCTCCCAAAGCACCAAAAGGCAAGGCAAGAAACAATGGATGAAAATTAACTAAGGAGAGAAGCAACCTAGAATTAAGAATAAATTTTCAAACAGTGAGAGCTATCAACCAATGGTAATAGATTGCCTAGAGAAATTGTGGGTGCTCTATCACTAGAAGCTTTCAAAAAGAGAATGGATAATCATTTATCTGAAATGGTATAGGGTCTCCTGCTCAAGGAGGGGATTGGACTGGAAGACCTGCAAGGCCCCTTCCAACACTATTATTCTACATTCTGTGTTCTATGAGTTCAGGGCTCCACTGGTATCTGATGGACCTAAAACTGTCAGTGGGCAGTGGAATCCAATCTAGCTTTTCCAAAGTGAAGATGATTCTATTGGTTAGTTAGAGAATGAGAAACATGTCAAATTATTAATTTGTAGTTCCAAAGTGGAATTAGAATTCACATTCACTCTTTCATTGTTCATAAACTGTGCAAGATTTAGGTAATTTGAATTTAATGGAGCATGCTTCTTTTTTCCTCTGTCCATCTAGTCACGTTAGGAGGACATGAAAGAGGAATAAACAGTGATTTTAGGCAGCAAAATCAGCTAGGAGTAAAAAGAATATATAAAGGTAAAAGGTAAAGGTTCCCCCGCACATGCGTGCTAGTCGTTTCCGACTCTAGGGGCCGGTGCTCATCTCCGTTTCAAAGCCGAAGAGCCAGCGATTGTCCGAGGACGTCTCCGTGGTCATGTGGCCAGCATGACTAGACGCCAAAGGCGCACGGAACGCTGTTACCTTCCCACCGGAGTGGTCCCTATTTTTCTACTTGCATTTTTACGTGCTTTCGAACTGCTAGGTGGGCAGAAGCTGGGACGAGTAACAGGCACTCACTCTGCTACACCAACTTGCAGAAAAGAGAAGAAAAAGAAAAAGAAAGTAGGTGGGGCAGGGGTGTTCTTTGAGCAAAGTGTTGAAACAAAATCCTGATTGGTAGGTTACAGTTTTGCTTTCTTATTCACTAATTTTGAAAGCTCACTGCAAATCCCCCCAAATGGCAAATATTATTATAATGCCAAAAAGGACAATACCAATTCAGCTACCATGCTTCTAGCAGCTGACTATGCATAATTATCAAATGGAGCAATTCTGATTAAAGCCAGGTTTTTATATTGTGGATCAGTGCATCACTCTGCACCACTATCTGCAAAATATATAAACCTCCTGAAGGTGCTCTGTGTGTTGTTTTCATAGACCCCAAAATGGCATTTAATCAAATGATTGTGGCAAAAAAATTCTTGAGTTACGATGATTTGCTAAGTGACAGGAGAAAGTTAACAGGGACATTGCCATGGCCACAACCTGTATTCAAAGTTCTGATGGGCAAACCTTGATAGCCCCTGCTATTCAGACCCTCTTATTCAGATGGCCAAACAGACCATATTTTGATGCTTGGCAACTGACCTGCACTTATGGCTGTTTACAGCACCCTGCAGTCATATGACCTTATTATTTTATTTTATTATTTTAGTCTAGTCTAATCCAGTCTAGTTTAATCTATTTTGGTGGAAAATTCCAATAAACAATGGATTTGTTTAACAACCAAGACTTTCACTAAATGTCTACTTTTAAAAAAGGTCATAAATGACCCACTGAATGATTGGCAATAACTTATGATTATAATTCTGAGTTGAATTAAAGTCATATTGTATGCTGAGGACTTCCTTTAGTTAGAATGTTATATGTTGATGAAACTATTTATGATGAGTTGCTATGTGACAGATGAAAGTTAACAGGGTCATCACCAAGGCCACACCTTCACACCACTTCGGCAGAACCAGTAGCTAATTTTGTTGCCCATGCCCAGAATGGAGTTCCGGAAGTGGCATCCACACAGAGAACCATTTGTTCACATATTTGAATCCCACCACTGGAGAGTAGTATAGTCTAGTGGAGGGATGGAATGGAATGGAATGGAATGGAATGGAAGAGGAGAGGAGAGGAGAGAAGAGGAGAGGAGAGGAGAGGAGAGGAGAGGAGAGGAGAGGAGAGGAGAGGAGAGGAGAGGAGAGGAGAGGAGAAGAGAAGAGGAGAGAGAGAAGAGAAGAGAAGAGAAGAGAAGAGAAGAGAAGAGAAGAGAAGAGAAGAGAAGAGAAGAGAAGAGAAGAGAAGAGATATGTGCTCCTGGCTACTTTCCTTTATGACCAGAGGCAAGCTCGCTTGACCAATAACCAGCCAAGAAACAGTGAAGGCTTTTGTTTTGTTTATTGCAATAAGCGGAAGAGAAGCTTTCAAAGCTTGGTTCTGTTCAAAGTTCTAACCTAAAATATTCCCTTCTTTACACAGCCCTGTCCCAACTGCCACATCCTTCCTCTTACCCCATTGGCTTAGGTACTATGAGGTTACACTCTTTCCATCCGCTTCTTACACATTTCCTGCTAACATATTTAATCATATTCACATATACAATAATAATAAGAAAAAAGTAGACATTAAAATGGTTATTTTGAACTCTGTGGATATTTATGTCCACCTTTTAGAACAATAGGTTCTTTCTTGTTTTTCAATTCAGTATGCCTTTCCTGGCTAGCCATTTCCTCTTACAGCTGTTTTTTTATAGTTTGTCTTCTTCCTTTTCCCACTCTAAGACCCATCTAATTTTTGCCTACATGTTTATCTTACTTCCTCCCTTTATGTTATCCTTTCCTGATTCCCATCCATTGTACTTGTTTTTCTATTCAATTAGTTTCCATTGTACGGTAGGTTTAACTGTCTCTGAAGAGTCATCATATTGATACATATAGAATAGAATAGAATAGAATAGAATAGAATAGAATAGAATAGAATAGAATAGAATAGAATAGAATAGAATAGAATAGAATAGAATAGAATAGAATAGAATAGAATAGAATAGAATAGAATAGAATAGAATAGAGCTGTAAGGGACCTTGGAGATAATCTAGTCCATACCCCTGCTCAAGCAGGAGAACCTATACTATCACAGATAAGTGCCTGTCCAGACTCTCCTTAAAAATCTCTAGTGATGGAGTGCCCACAATTTCTGCAGGTTAGTTGTTCCACTGGTTAACTGTCCTCACTGTCAGGAAGTTTCTCCTTAATTCCAGGTGGCTTCTCTCTTTGATCACTTTCTAACCATTGTTTCTTGTCCTGCCTTCTGGTGCTTTGGAGAATAATGTGACCCCTTCTTCTTTACAGTAGCCCTTCAAATACTGGAATATTGATATCATGTCTCCCCTATTCCTTCTTTTCTTTAGACTAGCCAGACCCTAGTCCTGCAGCCATTCTTCATATGTTTTAGTCTCTAGGCCTTTGATCATCTTGATTGCTCTTCTCTGATTTTTTTCCAAAAAAAATGGTGTAATATGGTGACCAAAATTGGCTGAAGTATTCCATGTGTGGTCTTACTAGGATTTCATACAGCAGTACTAATACTTTGCATGATCTTAGAATAGAATAGATCAACAATAGCTATAATCAATGCCTATACCTATGCCTATATTTACATCTCTGTTTTAGTTTACAGTTCCCAAGATTTTATTTTTGTATTGTGGCTCATTCCTTTTAGCCTCAGGTTACTTTTAGATGGTTTGAAGTTGTTTACATACACGACAGTGTCACTATCATAGTGAAATTAGCTTGTTTTTCTCTTCCAAATCCCATGGGTCTCCATGGAAAAAGGAGGAACTGACCCTGAAGGATGTTATTTATTGTTCCCATGATATTCCTTCCCATAGATGGAAGACCCAAAGCTTTGTGAGCTGATTTGATAATATGTTACATTCTCTATTTCTCTTTGAAAAACATCTCAAGAATATAGGTCAAAATGCTCTACTTCAAAGAGCTTGTACAGAGGCATTTGCGCACAAAAAGAAGACACTCATGGTAGATGTTAGTATTCATGGAGTTACTGTCAATAGTAATGCCTCAAATGGTGTGCAAGGATCCTAGCCTTCAGTGTGGCTTTCATGAGCCTCTTCCTATTCACCACACATATCATCAGCATGGAGATGTTAACATTGCTGGCATTATTTCTGTATTTTTTACATTTTCTAAACCCATTGATTTCAGTCAAAATCCTTCTCAAGGATTTCATGATGGACTTATGTAAGTGCAAAATCATTTCATTGTCAGGTTCTGGACATTGTTGTTAAATGACATGAGGCTTGAAGTGTTTTTCTTTAAAGATGAAAGATTTGCAAAGAACCATCTTAACCAGGATGCTAGATTTATTTTATGTGAAAATATATTCTGCTTCGGTTTCCATGTAAAGTTGAAAAAGGGCAAAATCTCCATTTATATAAAAAAATCCCATCTAAATATATATAAATATAGAGGGATGTATGTATTCATTTATAAAGATAGCAATAGCAGTGCTTTACAGAACTCTCTGAGCAGTTTATAACATCACCATATTTCCCAAAAAAATTAGGTCCTCATTTTACTGACCTTGGAAGGATGAGTCAACCTTGAGGTCTTCAGGATAAATTTCCTGGCAGTTGGCAGAGTTAGCTTACAAAACTGCATTTCAATCACTGTGCAACCAAGGTTCATATGAAACTATCACTAAGAATTTTTTTGGGGGGAAAGGGGGCATATATTTCCCATGATATCTTTTTTCATTTGATATTTCTGGTACATAAATTTAGCAATTTCATCCATATTTAAAAACAGGTTGGATACTAGGCCTTTCTCATGTGTTAAGAAATAATTCTTCCAATTTCAAGCCAGGATTTGATTTATATTAAAAATAAACTCCAATTCCTGTGAGGGTTTATATGAACTATACAGTAGTTTGATTTGCATTTTTGAGGAACTTAGATGAATAATAAAAATACTGTACTGAAATACATTCCACAAAATGTGTTGTACTGAAAAATAATAAGGAAAACTCTTAATGCATATTTAATTGTGATTTTTTTTATTTTACAGGGTATTTTTCCAGAATTACCAGCATATCCTGGCATTAGTATTTACTGTACATCAGATTAATGAAAACTCCCAGCTTCTACCCAATGTCACACTGGGCTTCCACATATTTAACAGCCATTTTAGTCCAGACTGGACTTACTTTGCCTCAATGTTGCTGCCTTTCACTCAGGGCAAATTCATCCCTAACTACAAGTGTGGGATCCCAAAAACTTTGGCTGCAGTCATTGGGGGACCTAACATTGCTCTTCATATGGCGACTATACTGTGCATCTACAAAGTTCCTCAGGTAAAATGTACGGAAGATTTACATTATCATTCTGCCATACCTCCCCAGACATCTGTATGCTGTACTCTGTAAAAAGAAGAGAACTTTCAGATTCCTAGTTATTATTTCTTGCTTAAGAGGATCACAGGAGTAGCATGAATAATTGTAACTCTGAAAACACAGTAGGGATATTTCACCATAGCAAATCCTTCACAATTCTACACATTGAACTAAGGTTCAAATATAAAATATTCACAATGTGATTACTTGAAGGGAAAGGTATTTAATGATACCTTAAAAGTGATATCTTGATTGATATTTCAAAATAAAAATAACTAGTATTTCATTATATAAACTCAAGGGCAATCAAAAACTCAAATATATATTCACCTATTCAGAAGCTCACATAGACCTTTGGAATAGCATATGCTTATATTTCTGCAGTTGACCTATGGCTCTGCTCCAGTCATGGATGGAAAGACTCAGTCAATTTTCTTCCAACAAATGTTTCCAGATGAATCCCACCAACATAAGGCCCTTCTGCATTTATTGCTGTATTTTAGATGGATCTGGATTGGAATTCTTGTAGTAAAAGATGAGAAAGGAGAGAAATTTCTCCAGGAGGTGCTCCTAACATTTTCGGAGCATGGCATCTGCACTGAATTCATAGTAGAGTTTCCAAATGTAGCTTTTTACAGTGATTTTACTGATACCATAGATGAAGGATTACATATATACCATGTTCTCATGAACAGCACAGCTAATGTGATAATCTTATATGGTGAAATTCAGTCCATATCAGTTCTCAGGACTTTCCTCCAGTTTTCAGAAGTAGAGGATATACCAAAGAAAGAAAAGATTTGGCTTATAACTTCTCAGACTGATTACACTTCAATGTCTATTAATAAATCTTGGAATATCCATTTTCTACATGGTGCTTTATCCTTTGCAGTTCACTCAAAGGCAGTCCAAGGCTTCCAAGAATTTCTTCAGAATTTAAGTCCAAACAACAATCAACATGATCATTTTTGGAAAGATTTTTGGGAACAGGCATTTGATTGTTTCTTTGCAAACTCAAAAATGGAAAAGTCTGAGAAGAAATGTACTGGACAGGAGAGGCTTGAGAATCTTCCCATATCTGTGTTTGAAACACACATAAGTGGACAGAGTTACAATATTTACAATGCAGTCCATGTTGTGGCACATGCTTTGCAATCTCTGTATTTATCCAAATCCAGGGAAAAAGCAACAGTGAAAAAAGGAAGGAAACAGTTTCACAATCAAATGTGGTGGGAGGTAAGTCTGTAATTAGAGTAGTCAGAAACCACCATATCTGTAGTTGCAATATCTGTTGGCAAACTCTAGCAAATACTCTTTACAGATATTAATATTAAGTCTAAAAGGTGCATAATTCATTTGAAAATATAACTGAAATCTTTTATGGGGAAAATAACCATAAACACATACAATAAATTGATTGCATAAGTGTGCCTACTATCCTGTATGTATGGATATGGCTGTGTTCATAATTAGCCAATCACATTCAAACTGATGGAAACTATAGTGAGTACACACCTGCATCAATTTATATATCTTTAATCTGGTTTGTAAGGGACGTGGTGGCTCAGCGGGTAGATCAGAAGATCGGCAGTTTGGTGGGTCGAATCCCGCGTAGCAGAGTGAGTGCCTGTTACTCGTCCCAGCTTCTGCCAACCTAGCAGTTCGAAAGCATGTAAAAATGCAAGTAGAAAAATAGGGACCACTACGGTGGGAAGGTAACAGCGTTCCATGTGCCTTTGGCGTCTAGTCATGCTGGCCACAGGACCACGGAGACGTCCTTGGACAAGCGCTGGCTCTTCGGCTTTGAAACGGAGATGAGCACCAGGCCCTAGAGTTGGAAACGACTAGCACACATGTGCGGGGGAACCTTTACCTTTACCTTTTTAATCTATTTTGTATAAAGTACAGCTGTTCTAGCAGGATTTTTATGACATTCACTCAGTTGCCTTTTACAGCGAAAGCCATGATTTACAAAGAGCATAAAAACATCAAAGGGATCTCATTGTAGGAAGGTATCAGTCAAAAGAAGGGTACAAACAAATTTCTGAGGTATTCGATATATCACAGAACACAGTGAAGACAGTCATCAAGAAGTGGAGAAAATATGGCACAATAGTGGTGTTATCAAGAATTAGAGGTCCCTCCAAAATTAATGAAAAAAACCCAGAGCAAAACTGGTCCAAGATGCTGTCAAGAGGCCTAGAAAAGCATGATAGAAGCTGCAGGAAGTTCTGGCAAGTACTAATTATGTGTTATATGTTACAACAATCTCCTATGGTCTTCATCTGTCTGGGCTGTGGGTTAGGGTGGGAAGATGGAAGATTTTTCTTACAAAGAAAAAAAAATCCAATCCTGGACACATTTGCAAAAACCTACATTATGTCTGACAAAAGCATGTGGGAAAATGTATTATGGTCTGATAAGAGCAAAGTTGAAATTTTGGGCATAAAATTCCAAACAGAATTTGAACACAAGCACAAAAATAACACTGTGTACCACCAAAGGTACAGCAAAGCATAAAGGGTTAGTGTTAGTCAGCCATACCCTTCTGAGACTGATGAGAACAAATAAGTTTGAAATGATCATATCGGTCTCCCTTTATTCTTTGTTAGCAAGCCAAAAAAATTACACAAATATGAGTTTCCACTGCTGTGGCTACTGCCTGTGGATGGCCTTGGGCTAGGCTGAAACAAGAAATAAGATTTGTTCCGTGTCTGGGACTAAGCAAGTGTATTCTGAATGCTTAACAAACATTTAACACATATCTTCCTTGCTTCTCAGCTAACAGAGAGAGAGAGAGAGAGAGCCTGTGGCCTAGGGTTTAAAACAACTGCTTAAGATGCAGTTGGCCCAGGTTCGAATCTCAGAAGGGTATGGCTGACTGATGAGAACAAATAAGTTTGAAATGATCATATCGGTCTCCCTTTGTTCTTTGTTAGCAAGCCAAAAAAATTACACACACACACACACACACACACACACACACACACACACACACACACACATAAATGAATTATTTTTGCCTCCCTCTGTCCTGTTCTCTCTTTGTACCTGTCTCCGTGTTGATGTATTTCAGGTTCATTCCTTTCTGAAAAGTGTCACATTCAACAACAGTGTTGGTGAAAAGATCTCCTTTGATAAAAATGGAGAATTCATTGGTGGATATGATATTATCAACTGGATCACATTCCCAAACCAGTCTTTTCTTAGGGTCAAAGTAGGAATGGTAGATCCCACAGCTCCAGCAGACAAGTTCTTCAAGATTTCTGTAGATTCCATCACATGGCCAGTAGGCTTTAATCAGGTTAGCTGCTTGAATCTAGATTGGTCTGTCTTCATTTATATACTATAAAAATGTTATTATTAATGAAAGTCTCAGAGCATCATCTCTGAATAAAGTTTGTACTAAGTAGAAATGTCCTGGAGGAAGAAAATATTATCTGTAAGAATGTTTACTTTCCTAATAGTTGGTATAGAATATTGTACCCTTTATTTTGGCCCTCTCTTAATTATTTTATTTATTTAATTTATTTAATTTAATTTATATACCGCCCTTCTCCCAAAGGACTCAGGGTGGTGCACAGGGCAATGCAATAAAATGCAATGTACAAAAATTTAAAATATTAAATACTACAGCCCTATTCAATAAAATTAATACAAAACTATAAAATACCCCTAAACCCATCAGACCAGGCCAGCTTGTTCAAATAAATGTGTTTTTAGGTCCCGTCAGAATTATGAACAAAGTGCTCTCCAAGCACTTCCATTTCCTTCTCTACCTTTAACTATTCTTCTTCATTCATGGATAGGCATTACCTCTGTCTTTGTGTAATGATCCTTGTGAGACAGGATACAGCAAGGCCAAGAAAGAAGGGGAGTCCTTTTGCTGCTACGATTGCCGTCTGTGTCCAGAGGGGAAAATTTCAAAGGAGAAAGGTAGGAAATTTCCAAATATAATGGGACTAAGCCCTATTATAACCAAAGTATATGAGGGTACACTGTCTTATAGATTATAGACAACACTGTCTATAATCAGCTGTAAATTATTCCACTGTGTTCTTTTTCAGACAAGGATGATTGTTCTCCATGTCCCAAAGATCAATATCCCAATTCTGAGAAAAATATGTGCCTTCCAAAGCGGATCACCTTTTTGTCTTATGAAGAACCCTTGGGGATCAGTCTGACTGCTCTTTCTCTTTGCTTTGCTTTAATGACAATTTTCGTAATAATAATCTTCATGAAAAATAAAGAAACTCCTATTGCCAAAGCCAACAACCGGAATCTCACCTTCACTCTCTTAGTTTCCCTCCTCCTCTCTTTTCTTTGTGTCTTTCTATTTGTTGGGAGACCCAATATAATTGTGTGTCTGCTTCGACAACCTGCTTTTGGCCTCATCTTTTCTGTGGCAGTTTCTTGTGTTTTGGCCAAAACTTTTGTTGTGGTTCTAGCATTCATGGCCACCAAACCTGGTTCCCAATTGAGGAAATGGGTGGGAGGAAGAATGGTCAGTTTCATTCTTCTATCCTGCACCCTTGTACAAGTGTGTTTTTGTGCTGTGTGGCTGATAATGTCCCCACCATATCCAGATTTTGATGCACATTCCATCTCTGAAGAAGTCATCATGGAATGCAATGAAGACTCAGTCATGTTCTACTGTGTTTTGGGCTTTATGGGTTTTCTTGCTCTGCTTAGCTTCTCTGCTGCTTTTCTAGCTAGGAAGTTGCCTGACAGTTTCAATGAAGCCAAATTCATCACCTTCAGCATGTTGGTCTTCTGCAGTGTTTGGCTGTGTTTTGTTCCAACTTATCTAAGCACAAAGGGAAAATATACATTGGCTGTGGAGATCTTCTCCATGATCTCCTCCAGTGCTGGCTTATTGGTGTGTATTTTTTACCCCAAGTGTTTTATCATAGTGGTCAGACCTGAACTGAACAATAAGCAACAGCTAATGAAAAGAAAGTTTTAGGAAATATAGTCTTTATATGTCCATGTTGGAGATCTTTCCCACTTGCCCTTTGAGGCCAGAGAACAATGTACAGTTAGATTGGTGTGCTGTGTTGCAAAACCTATTTTGTCCCTGAGATTTGGGTAATTCAAAACCTTTTTTGTACTTCTGTAAGACAAATAAACATGGGAAGCATAAAACCATGTAAACAAAGAAAGAAAAAAAATGATAACACAATATTATTTTTTGTGATATTTCAGTATGTGATAGATATATCTGGCTCACTATATAGATTAAATTTGAATTATAAATGTTTCTTTACTGGTCATCCAAATTTATATGCACACATGAACATGTAAAAGAAGTGGGGATTAAGTACAAATGAGACTTTCATTTAAACAAGGAATGCCAATTATTTGTTTCTAAAGCAGCCAGATAGCCAACTTACTGTGGGACAAAAGTTACATAATATCAAAGAAATGGTGGAACATAATTATTAAAGAAAGGATGCAAAAAGACAGACAAAATGAAATGTGAAGGAGAAAACTTAAAATATTTTAAAAAATATTTTAAATAATTAAAATAAATTATTGAATTGTCCTTCAGCGAGTTTGCCATGGCGAGCTTGCCCAATTCTTCTGTGGCATCTTCCTGCATTTTGCAGTTAGAGGCCTTTCCGGAAGGCCACTGCAGCCGAGAACTGAGCTATGGATTTAATCCATATTGATTTAAATCCATATGGATTTAATCCATAGCTCAGTTCTCAGCTGCAGGGGCCTTCTGGAAATGCCTCTGACTTCAAAATGTAGGCCAGAGCTCCATTCTTAGCTGCAGAATGAAGCTGCTCCTTTGGCTGCAGAAGAAGTGGGCTGGATAGGTGGGACTGTCAGTGTCGGAGGTGAGTGGAAATGACACACACACACACACACACTGAAAATAAGACCTGGTGCCTCTTTTGGAGGAAATAAAATAAAATAAAATAAGACCAGGTCTTATTTTCAGGGAAACATGGTAATAGATCAGGCAGAACCTATTTCCTTCCCATGTGTACGTCACGCTCATCCTCTCTATTTTTATTATTAAATTTTAATTCAGTTAAAATTGAATTTTAATTGAATTTTAAATTTAAGGTCTGCATTTAATATTGTAATGTTTTGTATGATATTTGACTGAATGATTGTAAGATACCTAGATTTCTATGTTGTGAGATGAACACCATAAAAGTTAAATAATAATTCGTTGTTGGGGCTACAGTAGCAGACATAAGATATAGTCTATGGAATATATCAAGTGTTTCATTGATATAAATGAGATGCAAATATATAGAATCTACAATGTTTATATATTTTTTCCACTGCTTCCTTTTATTTATTTTATTTTTATTTATTTTAATTCCATTTATATCCCGCCCTTCTCTGAAGACTCAGGGCAGCTTACAAGCTTATAAGTGTGATGCTACGTAAGCTGTGGTGTCTCCAGAGTTCCAGAGCCATTTGATGAATCAGAAACTTTCAGTGTAGTCAGGCTTTTGCTAAGTGAAGGGAATCATATTGGTTATATAGAGAAGTCCATTACTGACTTGTGGTTCCAAGGTGGATTTATATCATTAATCTTCCACTGTTTAGAAAGCATGCAAGAATTAGATAATGTGATTGTAGCTGAGCATGCTGACAGAAGATAATATTTGTAGCTCAGGATTGAACTTTGGGGACCCTGGTGCTCTCTGAGCTTGGTTGCTTTCTTGCAGACTTTTCATTATCAAACTAGGCAATGTCATCAGTCCTAGCAGGGAGTAGGGTTTGCTCTCATTATATATATTGGTGGCTTGCCTTGTTAGTATTGGTGGGAGCATTCTTAGTGGTATTCTGATTGGACTGCTATTTGAGTGTTTGTCTTGTAACTTAATAACAACCAAGCTCAGAGGGCAATAATGACCCTGTAGTTCAGGAGTGTTAAACTGCCAGCCCATGGGCCGGTTGCATCATGTGGAGGCCACACCCACCCCAGCTCAAGCAATGCAAAAAAAGTTGTGATATGTCACGACACATCATGTGACGTGGCGAGTTTGACACCGATGCTGTAGTTCAAACACTTCATAAAGCACACAAATGGAGAAATTTGCATGTAAGCATACTTCCACCAAGGAACAATTATTCTTCCTGCATGAATGCCTATGACAGCAAGCTCTTCCCATCAGTGTCAGATACAAACCTCCAATAAAATGCACTAGTTTCGAAAATAGCCCAAGAAAGTGGCAGAAACTGAGGTGACTCATTACTGTAGATGTCCACCTCAGACTCAACATATAATATCCACCCACTATATACTGCAAAACTCAATGTTTTATAAAAAGGCCTAATTTTCTTCTAACTTCCCCATTTCTGCCTAAAATTCCTAATTATTAATTTCTCCTATCTTCCTATTTTGTCTACATACCGCAGATCATATTTCTGAGGGCTTCTTTGAGGACTGTTAAGGAATTTGTTGTGCAGAGGTCTCCTTGTGCTACCAAAGAGTTGCACAGACAAGGAAGGGTACTGAGAGCAGTAAAAGTCACACACAGGAGTACACTGAGTTGTAAAAGCAAAAAGTATTTTACTTTGAGGTAGTGTAAAAACAAAAATGCACAGTCAAAAATAAACAGTCCAGGTCATACACAATAGCAACAGTCCAAGGAGTAATCCAAACTACAAAGTCTTCTTACCGGTCCAGAGGTCAATACACAGTTCAGGCTTACAACAGTAGTAAACCAACAGCAGAGCAAAAACAGTAATAGTAGAGATCAGTGAATTCAGAGAGAGAGAGAGAAGCTACTTCCTAGCTTCCTCTTATGGCCATGAGAACACTTACACACCCATTGGCCAATTAACTTCTTAAAGACATACCATTATGGTTAATATATTTTCAACCCAACATTGTAGGCTAACACCATATGCCTAACAAGGACTGCTCTATTTTGTGCTTTGGATTGGTTTTGTTCTCATCTTCTTCTGATCTGAGATACGATAGTTGGCCTGGTGCTTTATGGGGTCTCTGAAAGAAATGTTGTAGTCATGAATGCTCTTTCTATAGCTGCAAAGAACTCTGGTCGATTAGCACCATTGCTGTTAAAGTTTAGTTAAAAGAAAACAGAGAAGCAGAGTTGCAAAGGGTGCTGCTACTGGAACCACCCCCTTCATGGATTAAAGCCTTGTCATGGCAAAGGGGCTTGCGTAATTCAATGAAGCTATGAGCTATGCCGTGCAGGGCCACCCAAGACGGAAAGGTCATAGCAGAGAGTTCTGACAAAATGTGATCCACTGGAGAAGGAAATGGCAACCCACTCCAGTATCTTTGCCATGAAAACCCTATGGACAGTTCCAAAAGGCAAAACAATATGATGCTGGAAGATGAGCCCCTCAGGTCGAAAGGTGTCCAATATGCTACTGGAGAAGAGCAGAGGGATAGTACTAGTAGCGCCAGAAAGAATGAAGCGACTGGGCCAAAGCCAAAAGGACGCTCAGCTGTGGATGTGTCTGGTGGTGAAAGGAAAGTCCGATGCTGTAAAGATTTTTTCTCCATAGGAACCTGGAATATAAGATCCATGAATCAAGGAAAGCTGGATGTGGTCAAACAAGAGATGACAAGACTGAACATTGACATCTTAGGAATAAGTGAACTAAAATGGACAGGAATGGGTGAATTTAATTCAGATGACCATCAGGTATACTACTGCGGGCAAGAATCCCTCAGAAGAAATGGAGTAGCCTTCATAGTCAATAAAAGAGTAGGAAAAGCAATACTGGGATACAATCCCCAAAATGACAGATTGATCTCAGTTCGAATCCAAGGCAAACCATTCAATATCACAGTAGTCCAAGTCTATGCCCCAACCACCGGTGCTGAAGAGGATGAAATTGACCGGTTCTATGAAACCCTACAGCACCTTATAGAACTAACACCAAAAAATGATATCCTTATCATCATGGGGGATTGGAATGCTAAAGTAGGAAGCCAAAAGATAACCGGATAACAGGAAAGTTTGGCCTTGGAGTACAAAATGAAGCAGGGCACAGGCTGATAGAATTTTGTCAAGACAATACGATGGTCATAGCAAACACTCTTTTCCAACAACCCAAGAGAGGGCTTTACACATGGACATCACCAGACGGTCAACACAGAAATCAGATTGACTATATGCTCTGCAGCCAAAGATGGAGAAGCTCTATACAGTTAGTAAAAACAAGACCAGGAGCTGACTGTGGCTCAGACCATGAGCTTCTTATTGCAAAGTTTAGGCTTAAATTAAAGAAAGTAGGGAAAAGCGCTAGGCCAGTCAGGTATGAATTAAATCATATCCCTGTTCAATATACAGTAGAGGTGACAAATAGATTTAAGGAATTAGATCTGATAGACAGAGTGCCTGAAGAACTATGGACAGAGGTTCACAACATTGTACAACAGGTAGCAACCAAAATCATCCCAAAGAAAAAGAAATGCAAGAAAGCAAAATGGCTGTCTGAGGAAGCTTTGTAAATAGCTGAGGAAAGGAGGGAAGCAAAAGGCAAGGGAGAAAAAGAAAGATATGCCCAACTAAATGCAGAATTCCAAAGAATAGCTAGAAGAGATAAGAATGCCTTCTTAAATGAACAATGCAAAGAAATAGAAGAAAACAATAGAATAGGGAGGACCAGAGATCTTTTCAAGAAAATTGGAGAGATGAAAGGAACGTTTCATGCAAAAATGGGCATGATAAAGGACCAAAATGGCAGGGACCTAAGAGAGGTAGAAGAGATTAAGAAGAGGTTGCAAAATTACACAGAAGAACTATACGAGAATGAGCTTAATGTCCCTGATAATCACAATGAGGTGGTCACTGACCTCGAGCCAGACATCCTAGAATGTGAAGTGAAGTGGGCCTTAGAAAAGCTGAGCAACAACAAAGCTAGTGGAGGTGACAGTATTCCAGCTGAGCTATTCAAAATCTTAAAAGACGATACAGTAAAAGTGCTACACTCAATTTGCCAGCAAATTTGGAAAACTCAACAGTGGACACAGGATTGGAAAAGATCAGTTTACATTCCAATTCCAAAGAAAGGCAGTGCTAAAGAATGTTCAAACTATCGCACCATTGCACTCATTTCTCACACTAGTAAAGTTATGCTTAAAATCCTACAAGCTAGACTCCAGCAGTATGTGGATCAAGAACTACCAGAAGTACAGGAAGGATTTCGAAGAGGCAGAAGAACTAGAGATCAAATTGCTAACATATGCTTTCTCTCTAGAGAAAGCTAGAGAGTTCCAGAAAAACATCTACTTCTGCTTCATTGACTATGCTAAAGCCTTTGATTGTGTGAATCATAACAAACTGTGGCAAGTCGTTAAAGAGATGGGCATACCAGACCATCTTATTTGTCTCTTGAGAAACCTATATGCGGGCCAAGAAGCAACAGTGAGAACTGGACACGGAACCACTGATTGGTTCAAAATTGGGAAAGGAGTCCGGCAAGGCTGTATACTGTCGCCTTGCCTATTTAACTTATATGCAGAGCACATCATGAGAAAGGCAGGGCTAGATGAATCAAAAGTTGGAATTAAGATTGCCGGAAGAAACATCAACAACCTAAGATATGCAGATAATACCACTCTAATGGCAGAAAGTGAAGAGGAACTTAAGAGCCTCTTGTTGCACGTGAAGAAGGAGAGTGCAAAACTTGGGTTGAAACTAAACATTAAGAAAACCAAGATCATGGCAACTGGCCCTCTCAATTCCTGGCAAATAGATGGGGAAGAAATGGAGGTAGTGACAGATTTTATTTTCCTGGGCTCCAAGATTACTGTAGATGGGGACTGTAGCGAAGAAATTAAAAGACGCTTTCTCTTGGGGAGGAAAGCCATGGCAAATCTAGACAGCACACTAAAAAGCAGAGACATCACCCTGTCAACAAAAGTGCGTATAGTCAAGGCTATGGTCTTCCCAGTTGCAATGTATGGCTGTGAAAGTTGGACCATAAGAAAGGCTGAGTGCCAATGAATTGAAGCCTTTGAACTATGGTGCTGGAGAAGACTCCTGCGAGTCCCTTGGACTGCAAGGCGATCAAACCGGTCAGTCCTAGAGGAGATCAACCCTGACTGCTCTTTAGAAGGCCAGATCCTGAAATGGAAACTCAAATACTTTGGCCACCTAATGAGAAGGAAGGACTCACTGGAGAAGAGCCTAATGCTGGGAAAGGTTGAGGGCAAGAGAAGAAGGGGACGACAGAGAATGAGGTGGCTGGATGGAGTCACTGAAGCAGTAGGCATGAGCTTAGATTGACTCCAGAAGATGGTAGAGGACAAGAAGGCCTGGAGGAACATTGTCCATAGGGTCGCGATGGGTCGGACATGACTTCGCAACTAACAACATTAACTGGAACCACAAGTTGCAAAAAGAAAAGAAAAGAAAAAAAAAGGACAAAAAAGGTACTGTACAAATGTTCCCAGAGGAGAATTGATCCTCCCACAAATGCTGAAATAAAATTGGTTGGCTAGAGTTTTCTCTTCTTATTCACTAATATTATATTCTCCAAATAATGGACAAATTATGATATAATGGACAAATTCTTTGACAGAGACCTACAGTTTCTAGCAAGAAATTCCCATTTCAGACAATGGATTTGCTTAATGACCACCACCTACCCTTAATGTCTACTGATGTCTAATGTCTAATGAAAATTGAACACAGTCATTATGTGAACTGAGTAATGACTGTCCTGAGTTATAACAGTGATTCTAAGCTCATTTACAGTTTTAAGTTGAGTACTTCCAGCACTTAGGAGGTTCTATGAAGAGACTACAATATAGGCTCTATGGTTATTAGTGGAAAACTGATTCCCTATTCCAGTTTCTAAAAGAATTAAACAAAACTGTATTCTGACTCTTATATTCTTTAATTTTTAAACTAACTCTATGGTATGAGTCCTTACCTAAACTGTTTTTTATCTCTTCTATTGCTAGTAAACCAATCTTCAGTGTGCTATATGCTTACTACATTGTCATTAGTTGGTTTCCCAATGCACCTCTCATAAATTAGCATCCTACAGCATCATATGTCAATCCTGAATAGTTGAATTCAACCACAGGACAACCAAGTATTGCAATAAACATCCCAATTTCTGGAAGAATATATGAAAATAATGGTAATGTAATGTATAGTAGAGAATAGAGAGTAATGTTATTTAGTGCAATGGAAGAATGGAATGGAATTGAATGGAATGGAACGGAACATAGAATGGAATAAAACTAGAATAGAATAGAATAGAATAGAATAGAATAGAATAGAATAGAATAGAATAGAATAGAATAGAATAGAATAGAATAGAATAGAATAGAATAGAATAGAATAGAATAGAATAGAATAGAATAGAATAGAATAGAAGAATGCCTTTACACATAGATTTATTTACATCTCTATTTTTGATTTATGGATGTTGTTGTGTACTGGGTTTCTTGTAAGTAGGAGGCAAGACGAGAGAGTTCAAACAGGAACATTGCTTTATTGTAGAACAGGAACAGAACTAGTAACCAAGGCTTCTACACAGCTACTTATACAGCTGGCCACTAGGCGGCAGCCAATAGGTTTGAAGGAACCTATTCCCACCCCACAGCCAACCAATGATTGTCCTGGAGACTGCATGTCTGGGAAGCCAGTGACCATTACACAGTCCCCCTGATTAAGCAATCTCAAGCAGCATTCAAAGACACATGGAACAGTTCAAGTAAATAGGCCCAATAGATTACACCCCTCCCTTCTAGAATGTGCAAACATTATCAAAATAGTTGAGAATAAAATACAGCACTATTATAATTATTTGAGAACAAAATGTTGCAAATAATTTGGTGATCTTCACAAACTTGCAGGTTGCCTGGAGGATCTAGGCAACTCCCGATCTACCAGCTTGCTCACCGGGCTGAGTAGACCAGGACTCATGAGATCACGAGAGTCGGATTGACTCGAGTCCCTTTGACTGGCTATTCCAGGTCAGCCCAGACCAAATTCCAATGCAGAAGCAGAGTTAGCACAGCGGCTGTCTTGATCGGGTTGACTTTCCCCATCCGGGGACCCATGTTGCACACCCAGGCTTTGGCCATCTACCACCACCTCCTTATTGTATTGACTGGTGGAGTCCTCAGAGCATGTGAACTGCTTTGCTGCCGGTTTCTAGATCTAGGAGCGGACCCGTCATGAGGTCTTCGCTTTGTGGACATTCTGGAAACCACTTCAGCAGCTGATCAATATGGCGGTGAATGGCTCACCCGCCATCCAGAGCCACGTCATATGAGAGTGGGCCTGAGACTTTGACAATTTTATTTGGCACCCACAAGTTCCCATGCCCATAGTTCCAGGCCCACACCCCATCACCCACTTGCAACCCCCTCAGAGGCTTTGGGCGAGAGGTGTCTGCTGCCACCCAGTCTGGATGTAACCTGTCCAGTTTCATGATGAGCCTTCTTCCCCAGTGAAGCTCTGCTGGGCTCTTGCCTGTTGCTGTGCAAGGCATGGTGTGCTGGCAAAGCAAGAAATCAGCCAGCCTATGGTGCCAATCTGCAGTCACTATGTGTTTGAGTACTCCTTTGTAGTGTGCACCATACATTTGGCCTGCCCATTAGTCAAGGGGTGAAAGGGAGCCGATGTAGCATGCCTTATGAGGTTTGTCCTCAAGAAGGCTTGAAACTCTGCCTCTGTGAACTGGGCCCCAATATCGGAGACTACGACATCCAGTAGCCTGTGTGTGGCAAAAAGCTTTCTAAGCACCTGGGTGGTCCTAGCAGTAGTCATATTTGCAATTGGAATTACTTCCAGCCATTTAGAGTGGCTGTTGGCCACTATCAAAAATTGCTGTCCCTGAAAGGGCCCAGCGAAGTCGATTGAATCCTTGACCACAGATTATGAGTCTCCTCCCATCTGTGGACAGGAGCATGTGGCATTTCTGTTCTGGACTGTTGATATGTGTAACACCTGTGTACTTGGGCCTCGATAGCCTTATCTAACCCTGGCCACCATTGGTAGCTTTGTGCCAATCCCTTCATCCAGACTATGCCTGGATGTCCCTCATGCAGAGATTGAAGTACGCAATCCCTTAATGAAGTGGGGACAATAACCCTGTTCCCCCATAAAATGCAGCCTTTGTGAGCTGAAAGCTCATGTCTATGTGTGAAGTAGCTCTTAAACTCAGGTCCAGGACTATTTTCAAGCCACCCTGTGTGTATCCAGGACAATACTCTACTTAGAACCTTGTCTGCAGCAGTTTCTGCAGCCACATCCCCACCATGGAGGAGAAACTCAGGCAAATCCTGAAAGGACAAAATGCGAGCTGCTGATCTGGCTCTACCTGTGGCAATGGCAACCAGCTGAGGCTGTCTGCATGGCGCGTGTCTTTGCCAGGTTTGTGAGCCAGCCTGAAGCTGTAGGCTGACAAGAAGATGGACCACCTTAACGTACTAGGGGACAGAATTTGGGGTGTCTGCCTATCTGTAGTAAATAACCCCAACAATGGCTTATGGTCAGAGAAGACCGTGAATTCTCTGCCATACAAGTAATCATGGAATGTCTTCACCCAGGCCAAAATGGCCAAGGCCTCTTTGTCAATTTGCACATAATTGCACTCAGCAGAGGACAATGTCCTTGAATAATAAGCAATTGGGATTTGAGTCCCATCACTTTCCAAATGACTTAAAACAGCCCCCACTCCATAAGGGCATGTGTCACATGCAAGGCATACAGGCAATCACTCTTTAAAGTGAGTGAGCACTGAATTGGAGGACAGTAGTTATTTTACTGCCTTAAAGCTGTTTTCATGAATCTTGGTCCACTTCCATGGGGTGTTTTTGTCTAAGATCTGGTGTAACGGCTCTGCCACTGTGGCCTTGTTAGGAAGGAATGCATGGTAAAAATTAAGGAGACCCAGGAATGCCTGAAGCTGTCCTTTTGACCTGGGGCTAGGTGCCAGCTGAATGGCTTTCAGCTTGGACTCGGCATGGTGTATGCCTTCAGCATCAATATGGAAACCCAGGAACTCAGTAGAAGTGTTACATTTATTTCTTTTAAGTTTAAGGCCCGGTTCGTGGAACCGTTGAAGGACGGCTTAGAGCTTTCTTGCAAGCACCTCAGTGGACTCACTGGTGATGAGCACATTGTCGAAATAGGGACAAACCACCAGAATGCCCTTGAGCGTATGCTCCACAACTCCTTGAAAAATGCCAGGGGCTATGCTAACCCCAAATTGGAGGTGTTTAACTTTAAAAACCCCTTCATGGATTACTGCCTTGTTGTGGTGAAGGGGCTTGCATAATTCAATGAAGCTATGAGCTACGCCATGCAGGGCCACCCAAGATGGACAGATCATAGCAGAGAGTTCTGACAAAACGTTATCCACTGGAGAAGGAAATGGCAACCCACTCCAGTATATTTGCCATGAAAACCCTATAGACAGTACTAAAAGGCAAAACAATATGACGCTGGAAGATGAGACCGTCAGGTCAGAAGGCATCCAATATGCTACTGGGGAAGAGCAGAGGGTTAGTACTAGTAGCGCCAGAAAGAATGAAGCGAGTGGGCCAAAGATGAAAGGATGCTCAGCTGTGGATGTAGCTGGTGGTGAAAGAAAAGTCCGATGCTATAGATTTTTTGTCCATAGTAACCTAGAATGTAAGATCCATGAATCAAGGCAAGCTGGACATGGTCAAACAAGAGATGACAAGACTGAACATTGACATCTTAGGAATCAGTGAACTAAAATGGACAGGAATGGGTGAATTTAATTCAGATGACCATCAGGTGTACTACTGCGGGCAAGAATCCCTCAGAAGAAATGGAGTAGCCTTCACAGTCAATAAAAGAGTAGGAAAAGCAATACTGGGATACAATCCCCCAAATGACAGAATGATCTCAGTTTGAATCCAAGGCAAACCATTCAATATCACAGTAGTCCAAGACTATGCCCCAACCACCGGTACTGAAGAGGATGAAATTCACCGGTTATATGAAGCAAGTTTGGACTTTGAGTACAAAATGAAGCAGGGCACAGGTCGACAGAATTTTGTCAAGACAATACGATGTTCATAGCAAACACTGTTTTCCAACAACTCAAGAGAGGGCTCTACACATGGACATCACCAGACGGTCAACACAGAAATCAGATTGACTATGTGCTCTACAGCCAAAGATGGAGAAGCTCTATACAGTCAGTAAAAACAAGACCAGGAGCTGACTGTGGCTCAGACCATGAGCTTCTCGTTGCAAAGTTTAGGCTTAAACTGAAGAAAGTAGGGAAAAACATTAGGCCACTCAGATATGAATTAAATCTTATCCCTGTTGAATATACAGTATAGGTGACAAATAGTTTTAAGGAATTAGATCTGATAGACAGATGTGCCTGAAGAATTATGGGTGGAGGTTCACAACATTGTACAAGAGGTAGCAACTAAAACCATCCCAAAGAAAAAGAAATGCAAGAAAGCAAAATGGCTGTCTGAGGAAGCTTTGCAAATAGCTGAGGAAAGGAGGGAATTGAGAGGCAAGGGAGAAAAAGAAAGATACACCCAATTGAATGCAGAATTCCAGTGAATAGCTAGAAGAGATAAGAATGCCTTCTTAAATGAACAGTGCAAAGAAATAGAAGAAAACAATAGAATAGGGAGGACCAGAGATCTTTTCAAGAAAATTGGAGAGATGAAGTGAACATTTCATGCAAAAATGGGCATGATAAAGGACCAAAATGGCAGGGACCTAACAGAGGCAGAAGAGATTAAGAAGAGGTGGCAAAATTACACAGAAGAACGATACAAGAATGAGCTTAATATCCCTGATAACCACAATGAGGTGGTCACTGACCTCGAGCCAGACATCCTAGAATGTGAAGTGAAGTGGGCCTTAGAAAAACTGAGCAACAACAAAGCTAGTGGAGGTGACAGTATTCCAGCTGAGCTATTCAAAATCTTAAAAGACGATGCAGTAAAAGTGCTACACTCAATTTGCCAGCAAATTTGGAAAACTCAACAGTGGCCACAGGATTGGAAAAGATCAGTTTACATTCCAATTCCAAAGAAAGGCAGTGCCAAAGAATGTTCAAACTATTGCACCATTGCACTCATTTCTCATGCTAGTAAAGTTATGCTTAAAATCCACAAACTCCTGCCAAGTACACCGCTTGTGTCCGGTGGATTCCAGTGACTTGGATGCCCAGAGCAACAAACCAATCAGGTCCTATTAAGCTCGTTCGCTGGCCCTCACATCCAGGGGCCCTGAAAACCCCTTGACCTTGATGGCCAATGTGGCTTTGCCCTTGATGGCCCACCTCTTGCTGCAGTTGCAGATGAAACAGAAGGTTTTGAGGGAAATGATGGACACTGCTGAACCAGTGTCCAGTTCCATCCTGCAAGGAATGCCTTGCAGCTCGACTTCAAGTCACAGTTTGGGCTTAAGGGGGTGGCAAGCTCCTGTGCTACAAACACACCAACAGCTGGAGCAAAACCCTACACTAAGCTGCCCCGGACCCCTGGTACCTGTCCTGATTGGAATGTCTGATTGGCGGTCCTTCTGTCAACCTCTACAGACTGAAGCAATATGGCCGGTCTTCCCGCAGGCCTGACACGTGGCTGTCCAGAACCTGCAGTCTGTGCGTTGGTGCCGGCCGCTACAGCCTGGGAACTGAAGAAAGGAAACTACCTTGTAAGTAGTCCTTGGTTCTTCGTTGTGGTGCCACTGGATCTTGGGAATTTCATGGTTGAAGTCGATGTCTTCTGGAAGTTTGGCATCCTCATGGTGGATGGCTTTCTCGTGCTGAGTGCTTTTGGTGGGCCATATGGCTTTCACGGCTCCACTGGCAGATTCATCCGCCATGATTTCTTTCAAGTTCTCCTGGAGCGAGAGCATCTCCTTCGCAAAGTTTCTGCTGCAGCTGTCTGCTCCAAAGTCCACAGATGAGTCGGTCTCAAAGCCTTTCTTCTAAGTCCAAAAATTGGCACAGACACGAAGCTTGTCTCAATGCTGCAATGAATTCTATTGCCGTTTCTCCAGGTTGTTGAACTCTTTGTTCAAAGGCATGCCTCCAAGCTATCACCGACAGTTTGGGCTGGAAATGGTCGCTGAGCCGTTTCTTCAGTTCTGCGTATGTAATGGACTCCAGCTGCGCTGGTGCGACCAAGTTCTCTGTGATATCAAAGGTTGCAGGCCTGCAGACACAAAGGAGCATTGCAGCCTTCAGGCCATCTTCAGTGACTTGGTTGGTGTGGAGATAAT
This sequence comes from Vipera berus, assembly GCF_964194415.1. Lineage (NCBI taxonomy): Eukaryota > Metazoa > Chordata > Lepidosauria > Squamata > Viperidae > Vipera > Vipera berus. Next base: position 10,535,422 of record NC_138205.1, on the reverse strand, counting down.
TTTTGACCCTCCAGATGTAGGAGGCCCATCTCTCTGGGTGAGTAACATCAAACTCCTCAAGGTTTCCAACTTTTGCCATCTTCAGGAAGTCTTCATGGCTTGGGCCTCTCGTTGCCTCATCCTGCTTCTTTGTAGGCCCTGGGACTGGTCCGCAGGGCTGGTGGTTGCTAGCATTGTGTGCTAGGTCTACCGAGGGGGGGGACGCGTTCCCTGCCAGGTACTTTGGCTGGCCTCACCCCCTATTGATTTTCAGCTCTTCCAAAGAAGTAGGATCCCACCTTCATCGCCAGTGTTGTTTACTGGGTTGCTTACAAGTAGGAGGCAAGACGAGAGAGTTCAAACAGGAACATTGCTTTATTGTAGAACAGGAACAGAACTAGTAATCAAGTCTTCTACACAGCTACTTGTACGTCTGGCCACTAGGTGGCGGCCAATAGGTTTGAAGGAACCTATTCTAGCCCCATAGCCAACAAATGATCATCCTGGAGACTGCATGTCTGGGAAGCCAGTGACCATTACACAGACCCACTGATTAAGCAATCTCAAGCAGCATTCAAAGACATGTGGAACAGTTCAAGTAAATAGGCCCAATACATTACAGATGTAATGATTTTATTTTTGTCTTATTGTTCATGCATGGAGAGTAGAGAATGGAGAGTAGTGTAGTTTAGTGTAGTGGAAGATAGAATGGAATGGAATGGAATGAAATTGCACGGCATGGAATAGAATAGAATAGAATAGAATAGAATAGAATAGAATAGAATAGAATAGAATAGAATAGAATAGAATAGAATAGAATAGAATAGAATAGAATAGAATAGAATAGAATAGAATAGAATAGAATAGAATAGAATAGAATAGAATAGAATAATGCCTTTATACATATATATAGTTACATCTCTATTTTGATTTATGGATCTAATGATTTTATTTTCGTCTTGTTGCTCATGCATCCCTGCCTCTAGAGGCCCTCACATGTTTTGAAGATGTTCACATATGTGAGTGTCTTATTATCATTAAAAAATTAACCAGTTAGTCTCTTCGAAATCCTATGGGACTACATGAAAACAGGAGGAAGGGACACTGAAATATGGCATTTATTGTCCCCATGATATTACAACCTTTGGCTGGTAGCCACAAAGTGCTATAAGTTCATTTGATAGTATGTTGTGCTCACTATTTGTGTCTGAAGAACATCTCAAGAAGGCAGGCCATTCTGATCCACTTCAAATAACTTGTGATAGAGAGAGGCATTTGAACCCAGAAAGAAGACACTCACGGAAGATGCTAGTATTCATGGTGTTATTGTTTATAGTGTCGCCTGAAGTGGTTTGCAAAGATCCTGGCCTTCAATGTGACTTTCAGCAGCCTCTTCCTATGTGGCACACCTACCATCAGCTTGGTGATATTAATATTGCTGGTATTATTTCTGCTTTCTTTGAATCTTTTAATTACATTAATTTTATTCAAGATCCTTCTCAGGGATTTTATGAAGGAGTTATGTAAGTACACCATTAATTTATTGTCAAGCTCTGAACCTTGCTGGTATATTACCTGATGCTGGAAATGTTTCCTCTAAAGGCAAAAATTCCAGAAAGAAACATCTAAAATAGGATGGATAGGTTTATTTTATGTGAAATTATATTTTACTTTAGTCTCCAGTTAAATGGATCAAATGGATCAAATCAGCAATTATAACAAATCACATCCAAATATCTATTAATATACATGAGTGTGGCTTAATTTATGAAGCTGTTACTATCATTAAGAAATGGGAAGCACATTTTTCCAATGGTCAGTTTTCTCATTTGATATTTATGGTGCCAAAATGTACTAATTTCCTTCTCCATATAAGCCATTCTTAAAATCTTTTTTTTTATAATGGGCTATTCTCACATAGAAGGGACGCGGTGGCTCAGTGGGTTAGGACGCTGAATTTGTCGATCGGAAGGTCGGCAGTTTGGCGGGTCGAATCCCGAGTGCCGCGTAGCAGAGTGAGCGCCTGTTACTCGTCCCAGCTTCTGCCCACCTAGCAGTTCGAAAGCATGTAAAAAAATGCAAGTAGAAAAATAGGGACCACTACGGTGGGAAGGTAACAGCGTTCCGTGCGCCTTTGGCGTCTAGTCATGCTGGCCACATGACCACGGAGACGTCCTCGGACAAGCGCTGGCTCTTCGGCTTTGAAACGGAGATGAGCACCGGCCCCTAGAGTCGGAAACGACTAGCACGCATGTGCGGGGGAACCTTTACCTTTACCTTTATTCTCACATATAAGAACACAGAAATAAGTATTTTTCACATATTCCATAAAATGTGTTGTACTGAAGGATTGCAAGTGCCATAATGTGAAGCAGACCTTTCTTAATGTACTTTTTAAAAAAAATGTTTTACAGAATATTTTTTCAGAATTACCAGCATATTCTGGCATTAGCATTTACTATAAAACAGATTAATGAAAATCCTCAGATCCTACCCAACATCACGCTTGGCTTCCACATTTTTAACAGCAATTTTAGTCCCAGCAGGACTTACTTCGCCTCAATGGTTCTGCCTTTCACTCAGGGAAAATTCATCCCTAACTACAAGTGTGGGGTCCCAAATGCCTTGGCTGCAGTCATTGGGGCACCTGACATCTCTCTTCACATGGCAACTGTGCTCTGTATCTACAAAATTCCTCAGGTAAGATGTGCTGAAGACATACACTATCATTCTGCCATACCCCCACAGATATGCTTCTGTCTGTGAAAAGGAAAAAACTTCTCTGATTCCTATATATTATTTGTTGTTTGATAGGATCAGTAGAGCTGCCTGAGTAATGAGTATGTTTGAATAGACAGTGGGGATATGTGACATAGCAAAACATTTCTCAATTCTAGAAATAAGGTTCACATTTGATATATCCACAATGAGACTACTTCTAGGTAAAGGTATTTACTGATACCTGAAGAGTGACTTCTTGGTGATATTCCTAAGAATCCTTTCAGATTCCTAGATATTATTTTTAGTTGATAAGATTAGCATAAAAGCATGAGTAATCATAACTCTGAACAGATAGTGGGGCTACTTGACACAGCAAAATATATCCAAATTCCAGACACTGAACTAAGTTTCAGATATTCAAAATGAGACTACTTCAACAAAAATGTATTTAATTATACCTCAAGAGTGACATCTTGGTTGATATTTCATAATAAACACAACCAGTTGCATAATGTTTCACAATATTACATCAAAGATACCCAAAAATGCAAAAGAATTTTTAGGCTCACATAGACCTTTGCAACCATTTATCTTTCTGTAGTTGATATATGGCTCTGCTCCAGTCATGGATAAACAGACTCAAGCAGTTTTCTTCCAACAAATGTTTCCAAATGAATCCCACCAACGCAAGGGTCTCTTGCAGTTATTGCTGTATTTTAGATGGATCTGGATTGGAATTCTTGTAGTAAAAGATGAGAAAGGAAAGAAATTCCTTCAGGAGATGCTCCCCAAATTTTCTGACCATGGCATCTGTACTGAATTCATAGAAGAGTTCCCACAAGAATCCTTTTACAGTGATTTTACTGATACCATGGATGGAGGACTACATTTATACCATGTTCTCATGAACAACACAGCCAATGTAGTAATTTTATATGGTGAAACTCAGTCCTTAGCAGTTCTGAGAAATGTCATCCAGTTTTCAGAAGTGGAGGATATACCAAAGAAGAATAAGATTTGGCTTGTAACAGCTCAGACAGATTACACTTCAGTTGCCTTTCATAAATTTTGGGATATCCATTTTCTACATGGTGCTTTATCCTTTGCAGTTCATACAAAGGAGGTCCACGGGTTCTGGGAATTTCTTCAAAACTTGAATACAAACAACAACAACAACCAGCATGATCATTTTCGGAAAGATTTTTGGGAACAGGCATTTGATTGTTTCTTTGCAAACTTAAAAATGGAGACCTCTGGGAAGAAATGTACTGGACAGGAGAGGCTTGAGACCCTTCCCACATCTGTGTTTGAAACACTAATGAGTGGCCAGAGTTACAATATTTACAATGCAGTCTATGCTGTGGCACATGCTTTGCAATCTCTGTATTCATCCAAATCCAGGAGAAAAACATTTGTTAAAGAAGGGAGGAAACAGTTTCATAATCAAGCATGGTGGCAGGTAAGTCTGTAAGCAGAGTAGTACAGAAACCACCATATCTGCAATTGCAAGATCTGTCCATAGACTCTAGTGAACAATAATTTCTTGAGGGATTGACATTAGGTTTAAATGTGAGATACAGTAATGGATGAACAAACTGAAATATTTATATGCTGATGTTAAAATTGTAAATTGCATCCTACAAAATTGTAACTACATCTCTTAGAATGTACTACTATCCATGAAATTAACTTCCTGCAAAATTTAGAATGGGATTTGGTGATTCTTCCAAGCTGAATTTTTTCTTGTTTCATACCTATAGACAAAATCTTTGCAGACTGAGCACTTTAATATATGTATCCACAGTATACTCTGTGAACTATTCAGGAAAGAGTGTTTTCATCCTCTTTCTCTGACTCAGAATATTCAAACTGAGTTGTCTTTTAGTTGTCCTCCGGATAAGATTCAAGGTGCTGGTAATGGTTTTCAAAGCCCTACATGGCATGGGTCCGGAGTACCTTAGGAATCACCTGCTGCCAGCGTCAACGTCCCTCCGTCCAGTGCACTCCCACAGAGAGTGCCTCCTAAGGGTGCCGCCATTCGGAGAATGCCGTCTGGTGGCTCCCAGAGGGAGGGCGTTCTCTGTGAGCGCGCCTGACCTATTCTACATTCCATCTCTCTGCCATAAATTCAGTCTATTAATAAATAGAATGAGGTGATCTGTTGCATTCACATGATATGCAGTAGTTGCTTTTTCTTCTAGATCAGGGATGTAAAACTCGCCATGTCATGTGATGTGTCACCATGTATTGCAACTTTTTTCCCATTGCCAGAGCTGGGGTGAGTTTGGCTTCCATGTGACACAACCAGTATGCAGGCCAGCAGTTTTACACCTCTGTTCTAGATATTTTCTTTGGAATAGTTGCTTTTAATCACACACAATTCTGTGATTGTTGAAAGTACAGTCATGCCTTTATTAGTCATTCCATGTGTGGAAGAGGAAGGACTGATAATTATATTGTGACATGATTACTCAGAAAAGCATTCAGATGTTCCCTTTCCATTAGGCATCGGTTTCCCACATTTCACAGACCATAGTTTTTTTATTTTATTTTCAAGTCGAATTTTCCACTTTGGTGTTCCAGTGGGTTTCGTTTTTGGCATTTTATAACCCAATTCTGCAGTTATAATGGCGGCTGTACTGTACATTAGTTGGTTTGTTTCATACAGTGTGCTGGATGAGATGGAAGTTAAAATGTTGTTCACAGCATTTAGTAGATCTTTCACTCGTTTGCTATGCACTTCATGGATGGCAGGCAGTCTTTTTCTTTCTGTGTTTTCTTTGATGTGGTTTTCAATCTTTTTTTCAGCATTTTTGCTGGATTACTTAGCTCTACACTTTTGAGTTGTTGCACAGGGGTATCTTCATCCTGTGTGGTGGCTTCTTCTGCTGGTTGGTCAGTTTGTTGGTCAGTTTGTTCAGGTATTGGAACAATTTCTTCAGCCTGTTCATCATCATTGCTCGTCGTTTTCTTTTTAGCCAATGTTCCTAGATGTTGAATTTCCACATCTGTAAAAACTTTATTACGGATGATGAAACATCTTTGATCCATTAATCGTTGTTCGGTTACATCACTTTCCGAATGCTTTTCCTTCCACAGTTGCATCATTCTTTTTTGAAATCCCCTGGCTGTTGGTTCTGCCTGGTAGCAGCATTGGATGATTTCTCAATTTTCTTTGGTTGTCCAGGTTTTGCGCTTTTGTTCCAGTCACTTTACAGTTGTATGCTCTGGTTCTCCAGCAGTAGCAACTGACCTCTGTGGCCCATTTTTCGACAGATGTCCAGGAGCCATAGCATCTGACACGGTCCTTATTGACCTGGGTGACAACTAATCCAGTATGGATTTTTTTAATTTCTTTTCATCATTGGTGATGGGAGGTGACTGGATTGGTTCACTGCAGCTAAGCCACTACCAGTCAGAAGACCAGTAATCCCATAACCATAGGAACCACACCTGATAGCTGTCCAGGCCCAGCCTTGGGTTGTTGTTGTTGTTATTAAATTTTAGCACAGCTACAAGTATAAGGCTCTTTATATGTAAGAAGAGTATTCAACTATTATAGCCTGATATATTCTATGTATTGTTGTTATTTGATCATTAAGTCGAGTCTGAGTCATTGTAACCTCATGGTCCACAACACCCAAGGCCCCCCTATCCTCCACCGTCTCACAGAATTTGCCCAAATGTTAATTAATGTTTATTGTGCTGAAGACACTATATAACCATCTCATCCTCTGCTGTCCTTTTGACTTCTCCTTTTGCTTTCCTTCTTTCCCAACATCAGGATCTTTTCCAGGGGGTCCTCTCTTCTCATTAGGTGGCCAAAGTATTTGAGCTTCAGCTTCAATATCTGTCCTTCAAAGCAGTCAGAGTTTATTTCCTTTAGGATTGACTGATTTACTCTCCTCGTACTCCATGGGGCTCTCAAGAGTCTTCTCCAGCACCACAAATCGAAAGCATCAAGGGAAGGCATTAAGCGAGATGATGTGTTGAAACAGCAACAAGTTTATTTAACTCTGAACAGAAGCAGGTCTAATGGCTGCTGTGCAGCTATTTATATGATTAGCCTCTAGGTGGTGACCAATAGGTTTAAAGTAACAGTTTCCCGCCCAAAACATAATTATCAGCCTGGAGACAGCAAGTCTGGCTTCAGTAAAAGCAACCTTTACAACAAAGAAATCTAGGACAGACATTTAAGCAATTGATTAGACATTAAGCAAGTGATTCAAGGCAGTTAAGAAAACAGTTAAGGCCAATACATTACAAAGAGGTTCTTTATTTCCTCTTCACTTTCTGCCATTAAAGTAATATTGTCTGCTTATCTGAGGTTGTTTATATTTTTCCTGGATATCTTAAATCCAGCTTGTGATTTATCCAGCCTGGATTTTTTCATGATTTACTCTGCATATAATTTAAATGAGCAGGGTGAAATATAAAGCCTTGTAGTACTCCTTTCCGTATTTTGAACCAATCATTTTTCCATGTCCAGTTATAACTGTTGCTTATTGAACCTGTATAGAGGTTTCTCAGTGGGTCTGATACTCCCAGCTCTTTTAAGAATTTGTCACAGTTTGTTGTGATCCACACAGTCAAAGGCTTTAGCATAGTCAAAGAAAGCAGAAATAAATGTTTTTTCTGGAATTAACTTGCTTTCTCATAATCCAGCAAATGTTGGCAATTTGTTCACTGTTTCCTCTGCCTTTTCAAAAAATAATTTGTTACTTCTTGTGGTTCTTGGTTCACATACTGCTGAAGCCTAACTTGTAGGATTTTGAGTATAACCTTGCTATTATGTGAAATGAGCACAATTATATGGTAGTTTTAAACTTCTTAGTATTTATTATATATTTATTACAAATCCTCTGGCTTAAGTAGCTTTCACAATTAAACAACAAAGGTTTTATTTCTGTAATTCTATGTTAATTTTATTTCAGTAAGTTGATATGTTATCTCTTCCTTTGTGTTACAATGATTGTTATGACATTTGTTTTATACTGACCTACCACTAAATTTTTAAAAAGGTTTATATTTTCTTTGTTTAAAGAAACATTCATATTAATGTTTTGAATATACAAATTATGTTTCCCTCCCTCAGTCCTGTTCTCTCACTTTTCATTTCTGAGTATCAATATATTTCAGGTTCACTCTTTTCTGAGAAGTGTCAGATTCAACAACAGTGCTGGTGAAAAGATCTCCTTTGACAAAAATGGGGAATTCATTGGTGGATTTGATATTATCAACTGGATCACATTCCCAAACCAATCCTTTGTGAGGGTCAAAGTTGGAATAATAGATCCCACAGCTCCAGCAGACAAGTTCTTCAATATTTCTGTGGATTCCACCACCTGGCCAGAAGGCTTTAATCAGGTTTGCTTTTTGAATCTAGATTGGTCTGCCTTCATGCGAATATCCTTATTGATGAAAGTCTCAAAGCATCAGAAGATACAAATTTCATGGGAAAACAAAAATATAAGTAAGATATTTTTTTTACTTTTGTAGCAATTGCTATTGAACATTGTACCCTTTATTTTGGCCCCCTGTTAATTATGGACAATGGTTTTCATGGTTTCTTTTTAAAAAACTGCAAGGTCGTGTACTAGATTTCATCAGTTAGCTGGCTTCAAAATTCAGAAGTTGAGAAAACCAACTTTAACTACTCAGCACAGAAATTGTCTTTGGACAGTGGGGATAGAAGGCCATAAATACTAATAATTGTAGATATTTAATTTATTATAATTTCAGACCAATTAGATCAAAAATATTTTTATCACACTACTTTATTTTTAATCTATTGATTGCACACTAACAGTATCACTCCAAGCACTTCCTTTCCTCTCTGTATATTAAAATATTTTTCTTCATTCATTGATAGACATTACCTCTATCTTTGTGTAACGATCCTTGTGAGACAGGATACAGCAAGGCCAAGAAAGAAGGGGAGTGGTTTTGCTGCTATGATTGCCGCCTATGTCCAGAAGGGAAAATATCAAAGGAGAAGGGTAGGAAATTTTCAAATATAATGGGACTAAGCCAAGATAGCACAACATTATAATTCTCTATATCAATACACATGCATTCTTTTTCAGACATGGATGACTGCTCTCCGTGTTCAGAAGACCAATATCCAAATCCTGAGAAAAATATGTGCCTTCCAAAGCGGATCATATTTTTGTCCTATGAAGAACCCTTGGGGATCAGTCTGACTGTTCTTTCTCTTTGCTTTTCACTGATGACAATTTTGGTCATCACAATCTTTGTGAAACACAAAGACACTCCCATTGTCAAAGCCAACAACCGGAATCTCACTTATACACTCCTACTTTTTCTTCTCCTTTCTTTCCTTTGTGTCTTTCTATTTGTTGGGAGACCCAATACAATTGTGTGTCTCCTTCGACAACCAGCTTTTGCCCTGATCTTCTCTGTGGCGGTTTCTTGTGTATTGGCCAAAACCTTTGTTGTGGTTCTAGCATTCATGGCCACCAAACCTGGTTCCAAATTGAGGAAATGGGTGGGAGGAAGAATGGTCAGTTTCATTCTACTATTCTGCTCCCTTGTTCAAATATGTGTTTGTGCTGTCTGGATGATAACCTCACCACCATATCCAGATTTTGATGTGCATTCAGTACCTGAAGAACTGATCCTGGAGTGTAATGAAGACTCGGTCATGTTCTACTGTGTTTTGGGCTTTATGGGTTTTCTTGCTCTGCTTAGTTTCTCTGCTGCTTTTCTAGCTAGGAAGTTGCCTGACAGTTTCAACGAAGCCAAATTCATCACCTTCAGCATGTTGGTCTTCTGCAGTGTTTGGCTGTGCTTTATTCCAACCTATCTAAGCACAAGGGGAAAATATATGGTGGCAGTGGAGATCTTCTCCATGATCTCCTCCAGTGCTGGATTATTAGTGTGTATCTTTCTTCCCAAGTGTTTTATCATTGTAATGAGACCTGAACTGAACAATAAACAACATCTCATGAAAAGAAAGTTTTAACAAATTTCTCTATTTACCTGACATCATACTGTATATAATGTATGTTGGGGAACTTATTCACTTGTACTTTGAAGCCACAAAGCAATGTACAGTTAGACTGGCCTTCTATGATGCTCTGTCCCCTACGACCTGGATAGTTTGAATCTGTTTGTTTCCCTGATATTTTTCATATCTACATGTTGAAGAACTTGGAAATTTAACCCAAAAAGCAATGTGCAGATAGATTGTTATTCCATGTTGCCTGTCCCCTGAGATTTGGATATCTCAGAACAAATTGTATAAATAAACCAATAATAGCATAAATTTATTTATTGACATATATCATTATATAGTGGGGCTAAGGATTGCAAGAATTTTTACTTCTCTTTACAGAACAATGGGAATTGTTCTTCCTTATTTCATTGGTTACAATTTTGCTATGAATAACAATCTTCCACTAAATATATAGATTTTATGTGAATGTTTAAATTGTCTTTACTGGTCATCTTAACTCATCTTAAATAGAGTGTGTAAAAAGAAGTTGAGATTAAATAAAAATGAGCCTTTGGTTAAACAGGGAGGTTCTGTGAATTGTCTCTGAAGCAATCAAACCTTATGGATCCTCTGATATACATCATATGTGCTGGTAATCTATGAAAAGTGGGGTAAATTCAAAAGATCTTTCAGTTCGCCATATATCTTCTCCTCAGTAGCAAAGGTGATTAACATCTCTGGGGGGAAAATGCAATTCTGGTAAATCTAAATAAATACATGTTAGCATGCAATTTATACAATAGTCTTTTTCTAGGATATTGAGTGATCTCTGAAAAAAGTATGTTCACTGTATAGAAGAGCATGTTCCATGATCATAAATCTTTTGCGTACATAGAATGCTGCACCACTTGACTGAAAGGTAGAACATGATTCTAAATGTCAGGTTATGAAATCATGCTACTTTCTATGGGTGCCCACTTGTTCACATTTGCAGTGTCTTTGGAAATCCTCTTTTTTGTGGCTATAGCAGAAGAGGTAGGGTGTAGTGCTCTTTGAAAAATATTAAGTGTTTCACTAATAGAAATGAGATTTAAATAGATAGAGAATATACTGTTTGTATTGCTTTGACAATAATTCTTTTTGTGTGCTATTAGGGAAGATTATGATGAGTTTTCTCTAGTGGCACATAGGAATTGCTATGTCTAGTCTAATGAAAAGAAGGACTAGGGGAGATATGACAGCAGTGTTCCAATATTTGAGTGTCTCCTACTAAGATGAGGGGATCAAACTATTTTCCAAAACACTGAAAGGCAAGACAAGAAAAATGGGCATGATAAAGGACCAAAATGGCAGGGACCTAAAAGAGGCTGAAGAGATTAAGAAGAGGTGGCAAAATTACACAGAAGAACTATACAAGAATGAGCTTAACGTCCCTGATAATCACAATAAGGTGATCACTGACCTCAAGCCAGACATCCTAGAATGTGAAGTGAAGTGGGCCTTAGGAATGATGAGCAACAACAAAGCTAGTGGAGGTTACAGTATTCCAGCTGAGCTATTCAAAATCTTAAAAGACAATGCAGTAAAAGTGCTACACTCAATTTGCCAGCAAATTTGGAAAACTCAACAGTGGCCACAGGATTGGAAAAGATCAGTTTACATTCCAATTCCAAAGAAAGGCAGTGCCAAAGAATGTTCAAACTATCGCACCATTGCACTCATTTCTCGTGCTAGTAAAGTTATGCTTAAAATCCTACAAGCTAGACTCCAGCAGTATGTGGATCAAGAACTATCAGAAGTACAGGCAGGATTTCGAAGAGGCAGAGGAACTAGAGATCAAATTGCCAACATACGCTGGATCATGGAGAAAGCTAGGGAGTTCCAGAAAAACATCTACTTCTGCTTCATTGACTATGCTAAAGCCTTTGATTGTGTGAATCATAACAAACTGTGGCAAGTTCTTAAAGAGATGGGCGTACCAAACCATCTTCTTTGTCTCTTGAGAAACCTATATGTGGGCCAAGAAGCAACAGTGAGAACTGGACACGGAACCACTGATTGGTTCAAAATTGGGAAAGGAGTCCGGCAAGGCTGTATACTGTCGCCCTGCCTATTTAACTTATATGCAGAGCACATAGTGAGAAAGGCAGGGCTAGATGAATCAAAAGTTGGAATTAAGATTGGCGGAAGAAATATCTACAACCTAAGATATGCAGATGATACCACTCTAATGGCAGAAAGTGAAGAAGAGCTAAAGAGCCTCTTGTTGCGGGTGAAGAAGGAGAGTGCAAAAGTTGAGTTGAAACTTAACATTAAGAAAACCAAGATCATGGCATCCGGCCCTCTCAATTCCTGGCAAATAGATGGGGAAGAAATGGAGGTAGTGACAGATTTTATTTTCCTGGGCTCCAAGATCACTGCAGATGGGGACTGTAGCCAAGAAATTAAAAGATGCTTGCTCCTGGGGAGGAAAGCCATGGCAAATCTAGACAGCACATTAAAAAGCAGAGACATCACCCTGTCAACAAAAGTGGATATAGTCAAGGCTATGGTCTTCCCAGTTGCAATGTATGGCAGTGAAAGTTGGACCATAAAAAAGGCTGAGCACCAAAGAATTGAGGCCTTTGAACTATGGTGCTGGAGGAGACTCCTGCAAGTCCCTTGGACTGCAAGGCAATCACACCAGTCAGTCCTAGAGGAGATCAACCCTGACTGCACTTTAGAAGGCCAGATCCTGAAGCTAAAACTCAAGTACTTTGACCACCTAATGAGAAGGAAGGACTCACTGGAGAAGAACCTAATGCTGGGAAAGATTGAGGGCAATAGAAGAACGGGACAACAGAGAATGAGGTGGCTGGATGGAGTTACTGAAGCAGTAGGAGTGAGCTTAAATGGACTCCAGAAGATGGTAAAGGACAGGAAGACCTGGAGGAACGTTGTGCATAGGGTTGCAATGGGTCAGACACGACTTCGCAGCTAACAACAACATGGTATGAGTTCTTATCTAAACTGATTTTTTGTCTGTACTATTGCTAGTAAACCAATCTTCATTCTGCTATATGCTTACTACATTGTCATTAGTTGGTTTCCCAATGCAGCCTTCATAAATTAGCATCCTACAGCATCATATGTCGATCTTGAATAGTAGAATTCAACCACAGGACAAGCAAGTATTGCAATAAACATCCCAATTTCTGGAAGAATATATGAAAATAATGGTAATGTAATGGATAGTAGAGAATAGAGAGTAATGTTATTTAGTGCAATGGAAGAATGGAATGCAATTGAATGGAATGGAAAATAGAATGGAATAAAACAAGAATAGAATAGAATAGAATAGAATAGAATAGAATAGAATAGAATAGAATAGAATAGAATAGAATAGAATAGAATAGAATAGAATAGAATAGAATAGTGCCTTTACAAATACTTATATTTAATATCTAGTTTGATTTACATCTCTAAATGATTTTATTTTTTTCTTATTGCTCATTCAGCTCTGCCTCTGGAGGCCCTTACATGTTTTGAAGATGTTCACATATGTGAGTGTCTTATTATCATTAAGAAATTAACCAGTTTGTCTCTTACAAATCCTATGGGACTCCATGAAAACAGGAGGAAGGGGCACTGAATTATGGTATTTATTGTCCCCATAATACTCCAACCTATGGCTGGGAGCCCCAAAGCTCTGTGAGTTGATTTGATTCTGATCCACTTCAAATAACTTGTGGCAGAGAGAGGCATTTGCACCCAGAAAGAAGACACTCACAGAAGATGTTAGTATTCATGGAATTACTGTTAATAGTATTGCCTGAGGTGGTGTGCAAGGATCCTGGCCTTCAATGTGACTTTCATCAGCCTCTTCCTATTCAGCATACCTATCATCAGCTTGGAGACATTAATATCGCTGGCATTATTTCTGCCTTCTTTGCATCTTCTAATCCCATCAAATTTATTCAAGATCCTTCTCAGGGATTTCATGACAGACTTATGTAAGTACACCATTAATTCATTGTCAAGCACTGAGCTTTCCTAGTATATTACCTGATGCTTGAAATTTTTCCTCTAATGGCAAAAAATCCAGAAAGAAAGATCTAAAGTAGAATGCCTAGGTTTATTTTATGTGAAGTTATATTTTACTTTAGTCTCCAGGTAATGTTGAAATGGAGATCAAATTTCTATTTATAACAAATGACATCTAAATATCTATTAATATTCAGGAGTGTGGTTTAATTTATGAAGCTATTACTACCATTAATAAAGAGGAAGCACATATTTCCCATGATCAGTTTTCTCATTTTATATTTATGGTGGCAAAATGTAGCAATTTCCTTCTCCATATAAGCCATTCATAAAATCTGTTGTTTGATAGTGGGACATTCTCACATATAAGAACACAGAAATAAGAATTATTTCACACATTCCACATAATGTGTTGTACTGAAGGATTGCAAGTGCCATAATGTGAACCAGACATTTCTTAATGTACTTTTTAAAAAAAAATGTTTTACAGAATAGTTTTTCAGAATTACCAGCATATTCTGGCATTAGCATTTACAATAAAACAGATTAATGAAAATCCTCAGATCCTACCCAACATCACGCTGGGCTTCCACATTTTTAACAGCAATTTTAGTCCCAGCTGGACTTACTTCGCCTCAATGGTTCTGCCTTTCACTCAGAGAAAATTCATCCCTAACTACAAGTGTGGGGTCGCAAATGCCTTGGCTGCAGTCATTGGGGCACCTGACATCTCTCTTCACATGGCAACTGTGCTCTGTATCTACAAAATTCCTCAGGTAAGATGTGCTGAAGACATACACTATCATTCTGCCATACCCCCACAGATATGCTTCTATCTGTGAAAAGGAAAAACTTCTCTGATTCCTATATATTATTTGTTGTTTGATAGGATCAGTAGAGCTGCCTGAGTAATGAGTACATTTGAATAGACAGTGGGGATATGTGACATAGCAAAACATTTCTCAATTCTAGAAATAAGGTTCACAATTGATATATCCACAATGAGACTACTTCTAGGTAAAGGTATTTACTGACACCTGAAGAGTGACTTCTTGGTAATATTCCTAACAAGCCTTTCAGATTCTTAGATATTATTTTTGCTTGATAGGATTTGCATAACAGCATAAGTAATCATAACTCTGAACAGATGGTGGGGCTAAAATATGTCCAAATTCCAGACACTGAACTAAGATTCAAATATTAAAAATGGGACTATTTCGACAAAAATGTATCTACTGATACCTTATGAATGACATCTTGGTTGAAATTTCCTAATAAAAACAACCAGTTGCATAGTGTTTCACAATATAACACGAGAAATACCCAAAAATGCAAATAAACTTTTAGGCTCACATAAACTGTACATATGTTTATCTTTCTGTAGTTGACCTATGGCTCTGCTCCAGTCATGGATAAAGAGACTCAAGCAGTTTTCTTCCAACAAATGTTTCCAAATGAATCCCACCAACGTAGGGGCATTCTGCAGCTATTGCTATATTTTAGATGGATCTGGATTGGAATTCTTACAGTAAAGGATGAGAAAGGAGAGAAATTCCTTCGGGACGTGCTCCCTACATTTTCTGAGCATGGCATCTGTACTGAATTCATAGCAGAGTTCCCAAAAGAATCTTTTTACAGTGATTTTACTGATGCCATAGATGAAGGACTACATATATATCATGTTCTCATGAACAAAACAGCCAATGTGATAATTTTATATGGTGAAACTCAGTCCTTAGCAGCTCTGAGAACCTTCCTCCAGTTTTCAGAAGTGGAGGATATACCAAAGAAGAATAAGATTTGGCTTGTAACAGCTCAGACAGATTACACTTCAGTTGCCTTTCATAAATTTTGGGACAGGAGAGGCTTGAAACCCTTCCCACATCTGTGTTTGAAACACTAATGAGTGGCCAGAGTTACAATATTTACAATGCAGTCTATGCTGTGGCACATGCTTTGCAATCTCTGTATCCATCCAAATCCAGGGAAAGAACATTTGTTAAAGAAGGGAGGAAACAGTTTCATAATCAAGCATGGTGGCAGGTAAGTCTGTAAGCAGAGTAGTACAGAAACCACCATATCTGCAATTGCAAGATCTGTCCATAGACTCTAGTGAACAATAATTTCCTGAGGGATTGACATTAGGTTTAAATGTGAGATACAGTAATGGATTAATTAACTTAAATATTTATGTGCTGATGTTAAAATTGTAAATTGCATCCTACAAAATTGTAACCACATCTCTTAGAATGTACTACTGTCCATGAAATTAACTACCTGCGAAATTTAGAATGGGATTTGGTGATTCTTACAAGCTGGTTTCTTTCTTGTTTCATACCTATAGACAAAATCTTGCCCGATTGAGCACTTTAATATATGTATCCATAGTATAATCTGTGAACTATTCAGGAAAGAGTGTTTTCATCCTTTTTCTCTGACACAGAATATTCAAACTGAGTTGTCTTTTACTTGTCTGAAATATATCCCCTCCCTCCTGAGAATTCACCTCCTTGCTACATTCCATCTCTCTGCCATAAATTCAAATAAATAGAATGAGGTGATCTATTCCATTCACATGGTGTGCAGTAGTTGCTTTTTTTCTAGATCAGGGGTGTCAAACTCCCCATGTCACATGACATGTCACGATGTATCACAACTTGTTTCCCATTGCCGGAGTTGGGGTGACTGTGGCTTCCACATGACACAACCAGTCCACAGGCCAGCAGTTTTACACCCCTGTGCTAGATATTTTCTTTGGAATAGTTGCTTTTCATCACACACAATTCTGTGATTGTTGAAAGTAGAGTGATGCCTTTATTAGTCATTCCATGTGTGGAAGAGGAAGGACTGATAATTATATTGTGACATGATTATTCAAAACAATAAAACACGTTCTGAAATTTAAAATTTAAAATCTAAAATCCCAATCCCTCAGTCCAGGCTGGCAAGTTCAAATAGCCAAGTCTTCAGGTCGCAGCGAAAAGAGCGAAGGTTGGGAGCCATCCGGAGCTCAACAGGGAGCTGATTCCAGAGGACAGGTGCGCCCACAGAGAATGCTCTCCCCCTGGGGGCCGCCAGTCGACATTCCCTGACCAACGGCACCCTGAGAAGGCCCTCTCTGTGGGAGCGCAAAGGACGATGGGAAGTTAAAGCCGGCAAAAGGTACTCCCATAAATAATCCAGGCCCATGCCATTTAGGGCTTTATAGGTCATCACCAGCACCTTGAATCTCACCCGGAAGACAACTGGAAGCCAGTGCAGCTCGCGGAGCAGAGGTGTTACATGGGAGTATCGGGAGACCCCCATCACAACTCGCGCGGCCGCATTCTGCACCAGTTGGAGACTCCGAGTGGTATTCAAGGGCAGCTCCATGTAGAGAGCGTTGCAGTAGTCTATCCAAGAGGTCACTAACGCGTTATGTCACTTGTTTTATTCTGGCCTACAACTATTTTTTTTAAAGTTTATATTTACTTTGTTTAAAGAAACATTTATATGAATGTTTTGAATGTATGCATTATGTCTCCCTCCCTCAGTCCTGTTCTCTCACTTTTCCTTTCTGAGTATCAATATATTTCAGGTGCATTCTTTTCTGAGAAGTGTCAGATTCAACAACAGTGCTGGTGAAAAGATCTCCTTTGACAAAAATGGGGAATTCATTGGTGGATTTGATATTATCAACTGGATCACATTCCCAAACCAATCCTTTGTGAGGGTCAAAGTTGGAATAATAGATCCCACAGCTCCAGCAGACAAGTTCTTCAATATTTCTGTGGATTCCACCACCTGGCCAGAAGGCTTTAATCAGGTTTGCTTTTTGAATCTAGATTGGTCTGCCTTCATTTAAATATCCTTATTGATGAAAGTCTCAAAGCATCTTTTCTAATTTACCTACAGTAGATACAAATGTCATACCCTTTATTTTGGCCCCCTGTTAATTATGGACAATGTTTTTCATGGTTTTGACATAAAAACTGCAAACTTGTGTACTAGATTTCATCAGTTAGCTGGCTTCAAAATTCAGAAGTTGAGAAAACCAACTTTAACTACTCAGCACAGAAATTGTCTTTGGACAGTGGGGATAGAAGGCCATAAATACTAATAATTGTAGATATTTAATTTATTATAATTTCAGACCAATTACCGTACATCAAAAATTATCACACTACTTTATTTTTAATCTATTGATTGCACACTAACACTATCACTCCGAGCACTTCCTTTCCTCTCTGTATCTTAAAATATTCTTCTTCATTCATTGATAGGCATTACCTCTATCTTTGTGTAATGATCCTTGTGAGACAGGATACAGCAAGGCCAAGAAAGAAGGGGAGTGGTTTTGCTGCTATGATTGCCACCTGTGTCCAGAAGGGAAAATATCAAAGGAGAAGGGTAGGAAAATTTCAAATATAATGGGACTAAACCAAACTAAACTAAAACTAAACACTATATTCCCTATATCAATTCACATGCATTCTTTTTCAGACATAGATGACTGCTCTCCATGTCCAGAAGACCAATATCCAAATCCTGAGAAAAATATGTGCCTTCCAAAGCAGATTAGCTTTTTGTCCTATGAAGAACCCTTGGGGATCAGTCTGACTGTTCTTTCTCTTTGCTTTTCATTGATGACAATTTTGGTCATCACAATCTTTGTGAAACACAAAGACACTCCCATTGTCAAAGCCAACAACCGGAATCTCACTTATACACTCCTACTTTTTCTTCTCCTTTCTTTTCTTTGTGTCTTTCTATTTGTTGGGAGACCCAATACAATTGTGTGTCTCCTTCGACAACCAGCTTTTGCCCTGATCTTCTCTGTGGCGGTTTCTTGTGTATTGGCCAAAACCTTTGTTGTGGTTCTAGCATTCATGGCCACCAAACCTGGTTCCAAATTGAGAAAATGGGTGGGGGGGAAAATGGTTAGTTTCATTCTACTATTCTGCTCCCTTGTTCAAATATGTGTTTGTGCTGTGTGGATGATAACCTCACCACCATATGTAGATTTTGATGTGTATTCAATACCTGAAGAACTAATCCTGGAGTGTAATGAAGATTCAGTCATGTTCTTCTGTGTTTTGGGTTTTATGGGTTTTCTTGCTCTGGTTAGTTTCTCTGCTGCTTTTCTAGCTAGGAATTTACCTGACAGTTTCAATGAAGCCAAGTTCATCACCTTCAGCATGTTGGTCTTCTGCAGTGTTTGGCTGTGCTTTATTCCAACCTATCTAAGCACAAGGGGAAAATATATGGTGGCAGTGGAGATCTTCTCCATGATCTCCTCCAGTGCTGGATTATTAGTGTGTATCTTTTTCCCCAAGTGTGTTATCATTGTAATGAGACCTGAACTGAACAATAAACAACATCTCATGAAAAGAAAGTTTTAACAAATCTCTCTGTTTGCCTGACATCATATATAATGTATGTTGGGGAACATATTCACTTGTACTTTGAAACCACAAAGGAATGTGCAGTTAGACCGGCCTTCTATGATGCTCTGTCCCCTAGGACTTGGATAGTTTGAAAGTTTTTTCCCTTCTGGAAGTCAATTTTAATTGACTTCTCCAAAGCACCTGACTTCTCCAAAGCACCTGAAAGCAGGACAAGAAGCAATGGATGGAAACTAGTCAAAGAGAGAAGCAACCTAGAGCTAAGGAGAAACTTCCTGACCGTTAGAACAACTAACCAGTGGAACAACCTACCTCCAGAAGTGGTGAATGCTCCAACACTGGAAGTTTTTAAGAAGAGACTGGACAGCCATTTGTCTGAAATGGTATAGGGTTTCCTGCCTAAGCAGGGGGTTGGACTAGATGACCTCTAAGGTCCCTTCCAACTTATTATTATTATTATTATTATTATTATTATTATTATTATTATTATTATTATTATTACAATAAAATGTGTAAATGAATAAATAAGTAATAGGACAAATTGATTTGTTCAGGTATTTCAGTTATGTGATAGACAAATCTGACTAAATATATAGATTAAATGTGAATTATATATTTAACTTTATTGGTCATCTTAATTCATATCCAGACTAGAATGTGTAACAAGAAGTGAGCATTAAACACAAAGGAGACTTTCATTTAAACAGGGAAGACCTATGAATTATTTTTTAAAAAAATATTTTAATTAGTTTTTACAATACTACTCTCCAGTGCCTAGCGTACAGTGTGTTGTCTTGGTTTATATATTTGAAGAAAAAGACAATGATAATTTAAAAAACAGTCAATAATAATTGATTTTGATAATACCACAATTAATATAATAATTAGGTCTGTTCCAACTTATTATTATTATTAATTAATAATATATTTCTTTGATCTTCCCTTCTCCCAATTGTATTCTCCTTCTTTAATCTTAAACAGATGTAATTTTTACTGTTTTCAATGTATAAATGATTAAATATAAACATTTTTCATGTTTGTTCAGATAATGATAACTAATCATCAGCTTATATTATTCTTATAAATATCATCTCATTAGTTCACTATGCATCCTATTTTCGTAGTTTTTTTTAAGCTTAATTTCCCCTTTATATTCAATCCATTCTTATCAATCATGATTTTCTCAGTGTTAGTCATCTAAATATCCATTTTTTTTTCATTTAAGTTGTTGTTGTTAGCTGCGAAGTCGTGTCCGACCCATCGCGACCCTATGGACAACATTCCTCCAGGCCTTCCTGTCCTCTACCATCTTCTGGAGTCCATTTAAGCTCACGCCTACTGCTTCAGTGACTCCATCCAGCCACCTCATTCTCTGTCGTCCCCTTCTTCTATTGCCCTCGATCTTTCCCAGCATTAGGCTCTTCTCCAGTGAGTCCTTCCTTCTCATTAGGTGGCCAAAGTACTTGAGTTTTAGCTTCAGGATCTGACCTTCTAAAGAGCAGTCAGGATTGATCTCCTCTAGGACTGACCGGTTTGATCGCCTTGCGGTCCAAGGGACTCGCAGGAGTCTTCTCCAGCACCACAGTTCAAAGGCCTCAATTCTTTGGCGCTCAGCCTTTCTTATGGTCCAACTTTCACTGCCATACGTTGCAACTGGGAAGACCATAGCCTTGACTATACGCACTTTTGTTGACAGGGTGATGTCTCTGCTTTTTAGTGTGCGGTCTAGATTTGCCATGGCTTTCCTCCCCAGGAGCAAGCGTCTTTTAATTTCTTGGCTACAGTCCCCATCTGCAGTGATCTTGGAGCCCAGGAAAATAAAATCTGTCACTACCTCCATTTCTTCCCCATCTATTTGCCAGGAATTGAGAGGGCCAGATGCCATGATCTTGGTTTTCTTAATGTTAAGTTTCAACCCAAGTTTTGCACTCTCCTTCTTCACCTGCAACAAGAGGCTCTTTAGTTCTTCTTCACTTTCTGCCATTAGAGTGGTATCATCTGCGTATCTTAGGTTGTTGATATTTCTTCCGGCAATCTTAATTCCAACTTTTGATTCATCTAGCCCTGCCTTTCTCATGATGTGCTCTGCATATAAGTTAAATAGGCAGGGCGACAGTATACAGCCTTGCCGGACTCCTTTCCCAATTTTGAACCAATCAGTGGTTCCGTGTCCAGTTCTCACTGTTGCTTCTTGACCCGCATATAGGTTTCTCAAGAGACAAATAAGATGGTCTGGTACTCCCATCATCTCTTTAAGAACTTGCCACAGTTTGTTATGATCCACACAATCAAAGGCTTTAGCATAGTCAATGAAGCAGAAGTAGATGTTTTTCTGGAACTCCCTAGCTTTCTCCATGATCCAGCGTATGTTGGCAATTTGATCTCTAGTTCCTCTGCCTCTTCGAAATCCTGCCTGCACTTCTGGTAGTTCTCGATCCACATACTGCTGAAGTCTAGCTTGTAGGATTTTAAGCATGACTTTACTAGCATGAGAAATGAGTGCAATGGTGCGATAGTTTGAACATTCTTTGGCACTGCCTTTCTTTGGAATTGGAATGTAAACTGATCTTTTCCAATCCTGTGGCCATTGTTGAGTTTTCCAAATTTGCTGGCAAATTGAGTGTAGCACTTTTACTGCATTGTCTTTTAAGATTTTGAATAGCTCAGCTGGAATACTGTCACTTCCACTAGCTTTGTTGTTGCTCAGCTTTTCTAAGGCCCACTTCACTTCACATTCTAGGATGTCTGGCTCGAGGTCAGTGACCACCTCATTGTGATTATCAGGGACGTTAAGCTCATTCTTGTATAGTTCTTCTGTGTAATTTTGCCACCTCTTCTTAATCTCTTCTGCCTCTGTTAGGTCCCTGCCATTTTGGTCCTTTATCATGCCCATTTTTGCATTAAACGTTCCCTTCATTTCTCCAATTTTCTTGAAAAGATCTCTGGTCCTCCCTATTCTATTATTTTCTTCTATTTCTTTGCACTGTTCATTTAAGAAGGCATTCTTATCTCTTCTAGCTATTCTCTGGAATTCTGCATTCAATTGGGTGTATCTTTCTTTTTCTCCCTTGCCTTTCGCTTCCCTCCTTTCCTCAGCTATTTGCAAAGCTTCCTCAGACAGCCATTTTGCTTTCTTGCATTTCTTTTTCTTTGGGATGGTTTTGGTTGCTACCTGTTGTACAATGTCACGAACCTCTGTCCATAGTTCTTCAGGCACTCTGTCTATCAGATCTAATTCCTTAAATCTATTTGTCACCTCTACTGTATATTCAACAGGGATATGATTTAATTCATACCTGAGTGGCCTAGTGCTTTTCCCTACTTTCTTCAGTTTAAGCCTAAACTTTGCAAGGAGAAGCTCGTGGTCTGAGCCACACTCAGCTCCTGGTCTTGTTTTTACTGACTGTATAGAGCTTCTCCATCTTTGGCTGCAGAGCATATAGTCAATCTGATTTCTGTGTTGACCGTCTGGTGATGTCCATGTGTGGAGCCGTCTCTTGGGTTGTTGGAAAAGAGTGTTTGCTATGACCATTGTATTCTCTTGACAGAATTCTATCAGCCTGTGCCCTGCTTCATTTTGCACTCCAAGGCCAAACTTGCCTGTTATTCCAGTTATCTTTTGGCTTCCTACTTTAGCATTCCAATCCCCCATGATGATAAGAACATCATTTTTTGGTGTTAGTTCTATAAGGTGCTGTAGTGCTTCATAGAACTGGTCAATTTCATCCTCTTCAGCACTGGTGGTTGGGGCATAGACCTGGACTACTGTGATATTGAATGGTTTGCCTTGGATTCGAACTGAGATCATTCTGTCATTTTGAGGATTGTATCCCAGTATTGCTTTTCCTACTCTTTTATTGACTATGAAGGCTACTCCATTTCTTCTGAAGGATTCTTGCCCACAGTAGTATACCTGATGGTCATCTGAATTAAATTCACCCATTCCTGTCCATTTTAGTTCGCTGATACCTAAGATGTCAATGTTCAGTCTTGTCATCTCTTGTTTGACCACGTCCAGTTTTCCTTGATTCATGGATCTTACATTCCAGGTTCCTATGGAGAAAAAATCTTTACAGCATCGGACTTTCCTTTCACCACCAGACATATCCACAGCTGAGCGTCCTTTCGGCTTTGGCCCAGTCGCTTCATTCTTTCTGGCGCTACTAGTACTAGCCCTCTGCTCTTCCCCAGTAGCATATTGGACACCTTCTGACCTGAGGGGCTCATCTTCCAGCGTCATATCGTTTTGCCTTTTGGTACTGTCCATAGGGTTTTCATGGCAAAGATACTGGAGTGGTTTGCCATTTCCTTCTCCAGTGGATCACGTTTTGTCAGAACTCTCTGCTATGACCTGTCCGTCTTGGGTGGCCCTGCACGGCATAGCTCATAGCTTCATTGAATTACGCAAGCCCCTTCGCCACGACAAGGCAGTAATCCATGAAGGGGTTTCATTTAAGTACACCATCCCAATATTTTCATATTTCATACATTATAAAAGTACTATATTCCTTATCTATCTTATAGCATCTGCATATAACATCCTTCTGATCAGCTTATATTTCACTTATATTTATAAAAATTACATCTTCCCAATATTTTTACATTTCATATATTGTAAAACATACTATACTACTTAAATCTTTTATCCCCCTTGTTGTAGAACCCCTTTATGTTCAACATTCTCTATTCTTTTAACCATATTCAAACAAGTGTTTACTCATGTAATACTCCATCTGGTAGGGTGAGTTGAATCTCTTGAATCTGTCTTTAGCTTTCTTCTTTTGCCGAGTAGCTTTCCAGGTTGATATATTCTGCTTGCCTGCAGTTTCTGTGTTTTTGTAAGTTTTGTTGGGAATAAAGAAGATAGAATAAGTAAAATATGTACTTTCTGTCTCCCGAACTCTGATGATTCACCTGGGAATTCTATAGTCCATTCCATTTTTGTTGTTATGTCAAAGTCTTGCAGATTTTTTCCTATTTGTATTAAATTGTTTCTACTTGTTGATTTGATCATGTTCTTCTAGAAGTCTTCTAGTCTTCTATTATCTGATTTGTTTGTTTGTTTGCCGTCATTTTCTGGGTGTTTTTTGATTGTAGATTTAGATTAGAGATGTGCTTATTTATGTCATCAAAGTTGTTTCTGATTTCCTCGTGGTTTAAAACTATTCTTATTTGTATTTGTCATAACATTATGTGCATTTCCTCCTTGTATTTGTCTTGCCTTAAAATATTGCTTCTGGGGATCTTTGATATTCCAGACTAAATCTTTCAGGGGTAAATATTGAGTATGGTGTCTTGTCATTTTTTGATAAGTGTATGATATCCATATTGTCTCCCTCATTCAAAAATCTTTCATCAATATTTTAGTCTATTTATTTATTTATTTATTTATTTATTTATTTATTTATTTATTTATTTATTTATTTATATTATTTATATCCCGCCCTATCTCCCGAAGGACTCAGGGCAGCTAACAACAATAACATACAATAAATACAGAAATTAAGATAAAATTAAAATTAAAGGCCTCTGTACAATAAATTAAAATTAAAATTAAAATAAATTAAAAATTAGAGTTAAAAGTTGTAAACATAATTAAAATCCCTGTCAGTCCAGGTCAGCCAGGTGGAAAAGGAGTGTTTTGAGGCCACGGCAAAAGGACTGGAGATCTGGGGCCATCTGAAGCTCAGGGGGGAGCTGGTTCCACAGGGCTGGCGCTCCCACAGAGAAGGCCCTCCCCCTGGGGGTTGCCAGCCAACATTGTCTAGCCAACGGTACCCTGAGGAGGCCTTCTCTGTGTGGCGTACTGGGCGATGGGAATTCGTTCCCGGCAGCAGTTGGTCCTGCAAGTAACCCGGGCCTAAGCCATATAGGGCTTTAAAGGTAAGTACCAGCACCTTAAATCTCACCCAGAGGGCAACCGGTAACCAATGCAGCTCACGCAGGAGGGGTGTAATATGGGAGTATCGGGATGCTCCCATCACAACCCATGCGGCTGCATTCTGCACCAGCTGAAGCCTCCGGGTGGTCTCCAAGGGCAGCCCCATGTAGAGAGCATTGCAGTAATCTATATGGGAGGTAACGAGTGCATGGGTGACTGTACGTAGGGCATCTCGGTCCAGAAATGGGCGCAACTGGCATACCAGGCGAATCTGGGCAAATGCCCCCCTAGCCACAACTCCAATATGATCTTCAAAACTGAGTCATGAATCCAGGAGGACACCTAGATTGCGTGCTCTATCAACGGGAGGTAACATCTCTCCTCCTATAATCAAAGATGGAGCCTCTTGGACTAAACGAGATGTCGGTACGTAAAGCCACTCAGTCTTGGCCGGGTTGAGCCGGAGCCTGTTCTTTCCCATCCAAATCTGTACCGCTTCCAGGCAACGGGACATCACATTGAGGGCATCACTCAATCTCAGAGTCACAGAACCCAATCTCACATAGCTCTGATCTTTATATATGTTTTTTTGTAGTCCAATATATTTCAAATTATCAAGGCCTCAGCGAAGACCCTATTTTGTAACCTTTTTTTTTAATTGGGGCTCAACTATCAATCAATCAAAGTTGAAATTCAGTATGTTTAACCACCTTAAGACCTTCCAGTAAATTCTCCTCTAAAAGATTAGCCAAGAGCCAAAGTTTTTATCCCTCTGTTAATGCAGCCTAGCACTGCTTTGGCTTTTTTGGTAGCTGCAGCACACTGATGGCTCATGTTTAAGTGACTGTCCACTTGGACTCCGAGATCCCTCTCACAGTTACTACTATCGAGCAAGATGCCACCTATACTGTACCTATGCATTTGGTTTTTCTTGCCTAAAGAAGAACTTTACTTTTTTCACCATTGACTTTCATTTGGTTAGGTAGGGTCCAATGTTCAAGTCTGTCAAGAACCTTCTGTATCTTACGTCTATCTTCTGGAGTGTTGGCTATTCCTTTCAGGTAGTGTCGTATGCAAATTTGATGAATTCCCCATCCATCCCCTCATCCAAATCATTGATGAAGATGCTGAAGAGCACTGGGCCCAGAACAGAGCCCTGGGGTATTCCACTGCACACGTCCATCCATGTACATGCAGTTCCATTGAGGGCCACATGCTGAGTGTAGCAGGTCAGCCAGCTATGAATCCATCTGGTGGTGATGCTGTCTAACCCTAAATTTTTCATTCATTGATAGGCACTGCCTCTGTCTTTGCATAATGATCCTTGTGAGACAGGATACAGCAAGGGCAAAAAAAGAGAAGGGGAGTCATATTGCTGCTATGATTTCCATCTGTGTCCAGAAAGGAAAATTTCAAATGAGAAGGGTAGGAAATTTCCAAAAATAATCAGAAAAGCCCCATTATATCATAGGTATATGAGTGTACAACACTGTCTATAATCAACTGTAACAATTCCACTGTGTTCTTTTTCAGACAAGGATGATTGTTCTCTATGTCCCCCCCCCAAAAAAAAAAATCACAATTCTGAGAAAAATATGTGCATTCCAAAGCGGACCAACTTTTTGTCCTGTGAAGAACATGTGGGGATCAGTCTGACTGCTCTTTCTCTTTGCTTTGCTTTAATGACAATTTTGGTAATAATAATCTTCATGAAACAAAAGCCATCATCAAAGCCAAAAAACAGAATCTGACATACACTCTCTTAGTTTCCCTCCTCCTCTCTTTCCTTTGTGTCTTTCTATTTATTGGGAGACCTGAAAAGATTGTGTGTCTGCTTCGACAATCAGCTTTTGGCCTCATCTTTTCTCTGGCAGTTTCTTGTGTATTGGCCAAAACCTTTGTTGTGGTTCTAGCATTCATAGCCACCAAACCTGTTTCCCAATTAAGGAAATGGGTGGGGGAAGAATGATCAGATTCGTTCTTCTATCCTGCTTCCTTGTTCAAATTTGTTTTTGTGCTGCATGGCTGATAACCTCTCCACCATACCTAGATACTTCAGTCAATGTCTGAAGAAGTCATCGTGGAGTGCAAAGAGGAATTGGTTATGTTCTATTGTGTTTTGGGGTTTATGGGTTTTCTTGGTCTGGTTAGCTTCTCTGCCGCTTTTCTAGGTAGGAATTTACCTGACAGTTTCAATGAAGCCAAATTCATCACCTTCAGCATGTTGGTGTTCTGCAGTGTTTGGCTGTGCTTTATTCCAACCTATCTAAGCACAAGGGGAAAATAAATGCTGGCTGTGGAGATATTTTCCATGACGTGCATCTTTTTTTCTCAAGTGTTTTACCATTGTGATAAGACCTGAACTGAACAATAAACATCAGCTCATGAAAAGAAAGTTTTAAGAAATCTGTTTATTTCCCTCATATTCTTGATGTGTACATGTTGAAGAACCTGGACATTTAACTCAAAAAAGTAATGTGCAGATAGATTGTTATTCCATGTTGCCTGTCCCCTGAGATTTGGATATCTCAGAACAAATTGTATAAATAAACCAACAATAGTATAAATTTATTTATTGACATATATCAGTATACAGTCAAAATAAACAAGTTAGTATATTTCTAGTTATAGCCCAGTCAATCAATAAAATTCAAGATATATTTTCACTAATATATATCAATATCCTGTTTTTAAATTTTATCTAATTGCAATGGGATATTCTAGAATATTTATTTATTTATTTATTTATTTATTTATTTATTTATTTATTTATTTTATTTTATTTGATTTGTATACCGCCCTCCTCCCGAAGGACTCAGGGCGGTGAACAGGGACATAAATATCAAAATGCCCAAATACAGAAATTGAAAACAAATTAAACCCTAGTGCCCAAATGCAGAAAATAAATTACATTAAAATAATAATTAAAACAAAACCCATCAGACCAGGCCGGATTGTTCAAACAGATAGGTTTTTAGGTCGCGTCGGAAGGAGCGAAGGTCGGGAGCCACCCGGAGCTCAACCGGTAAACGGTTCCACAGGTCAGGCGCACTCACAGAGAACGCCCTCCCCCTGGGGGTCACCAGACGGCATTCTCCAAATGGCGGCACCCTGAGGAGGCCCTCTCTGTGGGAGCGCACTGGGCGGAGGGAAGTTGATGCTGGTCGCAGGTGCTCCCTAAGGTACTCCGGACACATGCCATGTAGGGCTTTGTAGGTCATAACCAGTACCTTGAATCTCACCCGGAAGGCAACCGGAAGCCAATGCAGCTCACGGAGCAGAGGTGTAATATGGGAGTATCGGGAGACCCCCAACACAACTCACGCTGCTGCATTCTGCACCAGTGGGAGCCTCCGAGTGGTTCTCAAGGGCAGTCCCATGTAGAGAGCGTTGCAGTAGTCTAATCGACTGTAGTATATAGAAAAAAGTGTTTCACTGTTAGAAATGAGATTTAAATAGACAGAGACTAAAGTGTTTGCCACTAACCTGTATTGCTTTTATACATGTGCTATTAGGGAAGACTGTGATGAGTCTTTTCTACGGGCATTCGGTATGTCCTCTAGTCTAATGAAAAGAAGGACTAGGGGAGATATAATAGCACTGTTGCAATATTTGAGGAGCTCCTACAAAGATGAGGGGGTGAAGCTATTTTCCAAAGTACCAAAAGGCAAGACAAGAAACAATGGATGCAAACTTAGAAAGGAGAGAAGTAATGGCGAAGTAAAGAGAAATTACCTAATGGTGAGAACAATCAACCAGTGGAATATATTGCCTTCAGAAATTATGGGTGCTCTACCACTTAAGGCTTTCAAAAAGAGACTGGACAATCATTTATCTGAAATGGTATAGGGCAGGGGTAGGCAACCTTGGCTCTTTTATGACGCGTGGACTTCAGCTCCCAGAATTCCTGAGCCAGTATAGCTATGCTGGCTCAGGAATTTTGGGAGTTGAAGTCCACGCGTCATAAAAGAGCCAAGGTTGTCTACCCATGGTATAGGGTCTCCTGCTCAAACAGGGGATTGGACTGGAAGATCTTCAAGGTCCTTTCCAACTCCATTATTCTATGTTCTATGAGTTCAGGATTACAGAGCTCTCTGATGAACCTGAAACTTTCAGTGGGCAGTGGAATACAATCTAGCTTTTCCAAAGTGAAGACGATTCTATTGGTTAGTTAGAGAATGAGAAATATATGTCCAATTATTAATTTGTAGTTCCAAAGTGGAATTAGAATTCACATTTAATCTTAACTGTGCAAGATTTAGTTAATGTGAGTTTAATGGAGCATGTGTCCATCTAGTCACATTAGGAGGGCATGAAAGAGGGACAATCAGTGATTTTAGGCAGCAAAATCTGTTAGGAGTAAAAAGAAAATAAAAAAGCAGAATTACAAAGAATGTAAGTACTGCAAAACCAAGGTACAGAAAAGAGAAGAAAGAAAAAAAGAAGGTAGGTGGGGCAGGGGTGTTCTTTGAGCAAAGTGGATCCTCCTGAAACAAAATCCTGATTGGTAGCTTACAGTTTTGCTTTCTTAGTCACTAATTTTGAAAGCTCAGTGCAAATCTCCAAAACGACAAATATTATTATAATGCCAAAAAGGACAACATGACCAATTCAGCTATAATGGTCCTAGCAGCTGATTATGCATAATTATCAAATGGAGCAATCCTGGTTAAGGCCAGGTTTTTATATTCTGGATCAGTGCATCACTGTGTACAACACTCTGCAAAGTATATAAATCCTCCTAAAGGTGATCTCTGTGCTGTTTTTATAGATCCAAAAATGGCATTTGATCAAAGGAGTGTGGCAAAAGGTTTTTCCTTTATTACCACTGGCTCCTGCAACTATAGGTAGTTCTTGAGTAACAATGATATGCTAATTGACAGGAGAAAATTAACAGGCACATCTCCATGGCCACAACATGGATTCAAAGTTCTTATGGGTGAACTTTGATAGCCCCTCCTATTTAGCCCCTCCTATTCAGATGGCTGAACAGACCATATTTTGATGCTGGGCAATTGACCTACAGTTATGGCTTTTTACAGCACCCTCAGTCATATGATCTTTTTTAATAATAATAAACCTTTATTGTCAAAGTACAACATGTGCACAATGAGATTAGCTGAGCCTCCCCCCCTGCTCTCTCCCCCAACACACAGTGACAACAAACCCTCCATCCTACCACACCATGTGAACCAACTACACCACACACCAGCCTCCCAAGTCAATTCTGCATAAGTTCACAGAGATTATATCCCATTTAAAAGCCTAACAGCCCACGGATAAAAGCTATTTTTCAACCTGTTGGTACAGCTGGCTATACTCCTATATCTCCTACCAGATGGTAGGAGAGTAAAGAGATACCGTCCAGGGTGTGAGTCATCCCTGAGAATCTTCCTCACTCTTCCAAGGCAACGAGCCCTGGCGATGTCATCCAGTGGTGTCAGGGAACAGCCCATAATGTCTTGTGCTGTGCTCACTACCCTCTGTAATACTTTCCTGTCCGCGGCTGTCAGACCAGCATACCAAACCACAATACCATATGAGAGGACGCTCTCTATAGTAGACCGGTAAAAGAGGGTCATTAGCCATTGTTCTACCCTGTTCTTCTGCAAGACCCTAAGAAAGTGAAGCCTCTGTTGGGCCTTTCTAGCCACCTGGGTTGTGTTAACTTTCCAGGTCAGATCTTCACAGAGGTAGACTCCCAGAAATTTAAAGGAGGAAACTCTCTCCACACAGTCCTCCCCGATGTAAAGTGGGGCAAGTTCCTCCTTTTTTCTCTGGAAGTCTAACACCTTCTAACACCTATTTTATTTTATTATTTTAGTTTAGTCTAGTCTACTCTAGTTTAATCTATTTTGGTGAAAAATTCCAATAAACAATGGATTTGTTTAATAACCAAGACCTTCACTAAATATCTACTTTTTTAAAAAGGTCGCAAATGACTCACTGAATGATTGGCATGACTTATGATTATAATTCTGAATTGAATTAAAGTCATACTGTATGTTAAGGATTTCCTTTAGAATGTTATATGAAGAGATTACAACTTAGGTCAAATGGTTGATTAGTGGAGAACTGATTCACTGTATTCCAACTTTTAAGAGAATTAAAAAAACTGTATTTTGACTCCTATATTATTCAGTTTTTAAATTAAAAATATGGTTTGAGTCTATACCAAAGCTGATTTTTTTCCCTCTGTTCTGTGGCTATTAAACCTATTCCCACTCAGTTATATCATATGGTTGTCTGTTTCTCAATGCAGTTTTCAGGAATTAACATCATACAACATAGTATGCCAATCTGATACATTCTGAATTCAACCACATGACAACCAAGAAGTGCAATAAACTTATTTCTGGAAGAATGCATCAATCTTACTGGAATAAATGGAGTAGAGAGTGGGGAATAGTATAGTGTACTGGTGGAATAGAATAGAATAGAATAGAATAGAATAGAATAGAATAGAATAGAATAGAATAGAATAGAATAGAATAGAATAGAATAGAATAGAATAGAATAGAATAGAATAGAATAGAATAGAATAGAATAGAATAGAATAGAATAGAATAGAATAGAATAGAATAGAATAGATCCACAGTAGCTGTAATCAATGCCTATACCTATGCCTATATTTACATCTCTGTTTTGGTTTATAGGTTCCAAGATTTTACTTTTGTCTTGTGTATCAATCCATTTTGCCTCAGGAGGCTTTCAGATGGTTTTAAGTTGTTTACCTAGGTGACATTGTCACTATCATAGTGAAATTAGCTTGTTTTTCTCTTCCAAATCCTATGGGTTCTTTGGAAAAAGGAGGAACTGACCCTGAAGGATGTTATTTATTGTTCCCATGATATTCCTTCTCATGGATGGAAGACCCAAAGATTTGTGAGTTGAATTGATAATATGTTACATTCTCCATTTCTCTTTGAAAAGCATCTCAAGAATACAGGTCAAACTGATCTACTTCAAAGATCGTGTTGCAGACAGAGGTATTTGTGCACGAAGAGAAGACACTCATGGCAGATGTTAGTATTCATGGAATTACTGTTAATAGTAATGCCTCAAATGGTGTGCAATGATTCTAGCCTTCAGTGTGGCTTTCATGAGCCTCTTCCTATTCACCACACATATCATCAGCATGGAGATGTAAACATTGCTGGAATTATTTCTGTATTTTTTACATTTTCTAAACCCATTGATTTCAGTGAAAATCCTTCTCAGGGATTACATGATGGACTTATGTAAGTACAACATCATTTCATTGTTAGATTCTGGACATTGCTGTTAAATGACATGAGGCTTCAAGTGTTTTTCTTCAATGAGAAAAGATTTGGAAAGAAGCATCTCAAACAGGATGCTAGATTTATTTTATGTGAAAATATATGCTGCTTAAGTTTCCATGTAAAGTTGAAAAAGGGCAAAATCTTCATTTATAAAAAACCCCATCTAAATATATATAAATGTAGAAGCATGAATGTTTTCATTTATGAAGATAGCAATAGCACTTAAACTTATACACTTCTCTACTGTGCTTTACAGCAGACTCTGAGCAGTATATAATATCAGCATATTTTCCCACCAAAAAAATTAGGTCCTCACATTACTGACCTTGTAAGGTTGGAAGGATGAGTCAGCCTTGAGCTGATCAGGATAAAATTCCTGGCAGCCTGCAGAATTAGCTTACAAAACTACATTTTAACCACTGTGCAACCATGGTTCAGAAGAAACTACCACTATGGTTTTTTGGGGGTGGGGTAGGGGCATATATTTCCCTTTATATCTTTGCTCATTTGATATTTCTGGTACATAAATTTAGCAATTTCATCTATATTTAAAAACTGAGGTTGTATACTAGGCCTTTCTCATGTGTTAAGAAATAATGCTTCCAATTTCAAGTGAGTATTTGATTTCTATTAAAAATAAACTTCAGTTCCTGGGAGAGTATATATGTACTATTTAGTATTTTGCTTTGCATTTTTGAGGAAGCATAAAAATACTGTACTGAAACACGTTCTACAAAACATGTTGTATTGAAAAAATTGAAATGTTGTAATAAGAAACAAACAATTCTTAATGCATTTTAATTGTGCTTTTTTGTTTTGTTTTACAGGGTATTTTTTCAGAATTACCAACATATCCTGGCCTTAGTGTTTACTGTACAACAGATTAATGAAAACTCCCAAATTCTACCCAATGTCACACTGGGCTTCCACATATTTAACAGCCATTTCAGTCCAAGCTGGACTTATTTTGCCTCAATGTTGCTGCCTTTCACTCTGGGAAAATTCATCCCTAACTACAAGTGTGGGATCCCAAGAACTTTGGTTGCAGTCATTGGAGGACCTAACATTGTTCTTCACATGGCAACTATATTGTGCATCTACAAAATTCCTCAGGTATGATGTAAGGAAGATATACATTATTATTCTGCCATACCTCCCCAGACAACTGTGTGCTTTTCTTTGTAAAAAGAAGAGAACTTTCAGATTCCTAGTTATTATTTTCTGCTTGGTAGGATCACCATAGCAGCATCAATAATTGTAACTCTGAACAGACAGTGGGGATATTTGGCATAGCAAATTCAATTCTAGAAACTGAATTAAGTTTCAAATCTAAAATATTCACAATGAAATTACTTCTAGGGAAAGATATTTAGTGATACCTTAAAAGTGACATCTTGATTGATATTTCAAAATAAAAATGATTAGTATTTCATTATATAAACTCCAGGGCAGTCAAAGACTCAAATAAAAATTGATGTTTTCAGAGGCTCAAATAGACTTTTGGAATTCCATATGTTTATCTTTCTGTAGTTGACCTATGGCTCTGCTCCAGTCATGGATAGAAAGACTCAGTCAACTTTCTTCCAGCAAATGTTTCCTGATGAATCCCATCAACATAATGGCCTCCTGCAGCTATTGCTGTATTTTAGGTGGATCTGGATTGGAATTCTTGTAGTAAAAGATGAAAAAGGAGAGAAATTTATCGAGAAGATGCTCCCAATATTTTCTGAGCATGGCATCTGCATTGAATTCATAGCAGAGTTCCCAAATGTAGTGTTTTACAGTGATTTTACTGATACTCTGTATAAAGGATTACATACATATGATGTTCTCATGAATAGCACAGCCAATGTGATTCTCTTATATGATGAAATTCTGTCCATTTCCCTTCTGAGAATTTTCCTCCAGTTTTCAGAAGTGGAGGATATACCAAAGAAAGAAAAGATTTGGCTTATAACTTCTCAGACTGATTACACCTCGTTGTCTATTAATAAATCTTGGGATATCCATTTCTTACATGGTGTTTTATCCTTAGCAGTTCACTCAAAGGTGGTCCAAGGATTCCAGGAATTTCTTCAGAACTTAAGTCCCAACAACAACCAACATGATCATTTTTGGAAAGAATTTTGGGAACAGGCATTTGATTGTTTCTTTGCAAACTCAAAAATGGATAAGTCTGAGAAGAAATATAGTGGAGAAGAGAGGCTTGAGACCCTTCCCATATCTGTGTTTGAAACACGCATGAGCAGTCAGAGTTACAACATTTACAATGCAGTCCATGTTGTGGCATATGCTTTGCAATCTCTGTATTTATCCAAATCCAGGGAAAAAGGAATAGTGAAACAAGGAAAGAAATACTTTCACAATCAAATGTGGTGGGAGGTAAGTCTCTAATTAGTGTAGTGTAGAAACCAAAATATCTATAGCTGAAACATTTGTTTGCAAACTCTAGCAAATATTCTCTAGGAATATTGATATTGTGTAAAAGCTGTACAATGCAACTGAAAATGTAACTGAAATCTTTTGCAGGAAAAATAACAATAGACATATACAATAAATTGGTTGCATAAGTGTGCAAACTTTCTTGTAAGTAGGGATATGGCTGCCTTCTGAATTAACCAATTAGATTAAAACTGATGAAAACTAGTAGTCAGTACACACCTGCATCAATTTAAATGTCTCTAATCTACCTTGTATAAAGTACAGCTGTTACTCAATTGCCTCTTACAGCAAAAGCCATGATCTCCAAAGAGCAGAAAAAACATCAAAGGGCTCTCGTTGTAGGAATCTATCAGTCAGAAGAAGGGTACAAATTTATTTCTGAGGTATTGGATATATCATAGAACACAGTGAAGGGAGTCATCAACAAGTGGAGATAATTTGGCATAATAGTGACATTATCAACAGTTAGATAACCCTCCAAAATTAATGAAAAGAAGAAGAAAACTGGTCCATGATGCTGTCAAGAGGCCTACAACAGCATTATAGGAGCTGCAGGAATTTCTGACAAGTAATAATTATGTGCTATATGTGACAGCAATCTCCTTTGTTCTACATATGTCTGGGCTGTGGGTTAGGGTGGGAAGATGGAAGATTTTTCTTACAAAGAAAAAAAACTTCCAAGCCTGTCTAGATTTTGCAAAAAAAAACATTCATAAGGTCTGACAGAAGTACGTGGCCATCAAATTAAAAGCAGAATTTTAAACACAAGCACAAAAATAACACTGTGCATTACCAAAGGTACAGCAAAGCCTTAGTGAAACATGGTGGTGCAAGCATTATGCTTTGGGACTGCTTTTCTTCAGCTGGAACTGGGGCTTTTATCAAGGTAAAGGGAATTATGAACAGTTCCAAATATCAGATAATTTTGGCACAGAGATTTCAGGCTTCTGCTAAAATGCTGACGATGAAAAGGATTTTCACTTTTCAGTATGACAGTGACCCAAAGCATACCTCCAAACTAGCAAACGAATCAATTCACCAGAACAAGAACAAAGTTTTGAAATGGCCCAGACAGCCCCCAGATCAGAATCTAATTAAAAATCTGTGGGCTTACCTGAAAAGGGCAATGCAAAGGAGATGGCCTTGCAATATGACAGATTTAGAGTGCTTTGGCATGGAAGAGTGGGCACAGAGTATGAAGACGAGATGTGCCATGCAAAAGACTGAATGCTGTCATAAAATCCAAATGCACTTCAACAAAATATTAGTTTAACAGTCTGCACATTACACAACCATTTATTGTATGGTTTATATATTATATTATATTAAAAGGTGAAAAAAGTCTGAGGTCATTTTAATTGTGTGATATTTTTATGTCTTTAGAACCTGGAATTTTAACAGGTCTTTAGAAGTAGGAAATGTAGTAAAATTTGTAGCCTTATGCATCCTTGTATTATATATTTATCAGAAAACTTCTAGTTTAAGTAGCTTTTACTATTAAACTACAAAGTGTAGTTTATTTGCCTTTTTATATTGAAATTTTATGCTAATTTTATTTCAGAAACCTGATATTTTACTTCTACTCCTATTTTTAAATGATTGCTATTTTATTTGTTTGATGTTGGCCTACAAGTAAAAAAAGTTTTTATAGTCTTTCTTTAAAGAGGCATCCATATATATGTTTTGAACAAATGAATTATTTTTGCCTCCCTCTGTTTTGTTCTCTCACATTCCCAAACCAGTCTTTTATAAAGGTCAAAGTAGGACAATCACTTAAATATGAGCCAGCAGTGTGCTGCAGCTGCCAAATAAGCCAACACAGTGCTAGGCTGCATTAACAGAGGGATAGAATCAAGATCGCGTGAAGTACTAGTACCACTTTACAATGCCTTGGTAAGGCCACACCTGGAATACTGCATCCAGTTTTGGTCACCATGATGTAAAAAAGATGTTGAGACTCTAGAAAGGGTACAGAGAAGAGCAACAAAGATGATTGGGGGACTGGAGGCTAAAACATATAGGGAACGGTTGCTGGAATTGGGTATGTGTAGTTTAACGAAGAGAAGGGTGAGGGGTGACATGATAGCAGTGTTCCAATATCTCAGGGGCTGCCCCAAAGAAGAGGGAGTCAA
Source organism: Vipera berus (assembly GCF_964194415.1). Classification (NCBI taxonomy): domain Eukaryota; kingdom Metazoa; phylum Chordata; class Lepidosauria; order Squamata; family Viperidae; genus Vipera; species Vipera berus. The sequence goes on along the minus strand of NC_138205.1, from coordinate 10,498,619 downwards.
GCTATTCTCCAAAGCACCTGAAAGCAGGACAAGAAGCAACAGATGGAAACTAGTCAAGGAGAGAAGCAACCTAGAAATAAGGAAAAACTTCCTGACAGAACAATTAACCAGTGGAGCAACCTGCCTCCAGAAGTGGTGAATGCTCCAACACTGGAAGTTTTTAAGAAGAGACTGGACAGCCACTTGTCTGAAATGGTGTAGGGTTTCCTGCCTGAGCAGGGGGTTGGACTAGATGACCTCCAAGATCCCTTCCAACTTTCTTCTTCTTCTTCTTCTTCTTCTTCTTCTTCTTCTTCTTCTTCTTCTTCTTCTTCTTCTTCTTCTTCTTCTTCTTCTTCTTCTTCTTCTTCTTCTTCTTCTTCTTCTTCTTCTTCTTCTTCTTATTATTATTATTATTATTATTATTATTATTATTATTATTATTATTATTATTATTATTATTATTATTATTATTATTATTACCTAGGCTTCTTTGTCCCTCTCTCCATGTTGCTGTATTTCAGATTCATTCCTTTTTGAAAAGTGTCAGTTTCAACAACAGTGTTGGTGAAAAGATCTCCTTTGGTAAAAATGGAGAATTCATTGGTGGATATGATATTATCAACTGGATCACATTCCCAAACCAATCCTTTGTGAGGGTCAAAGTTGGAATAATAGATCCCACAGCTCCAGCAGACAAGTTCTTCAATATTTCTGTGGATTCCATCACGTGGCCAGTCAGCTTTAATCAGGTTAGCTGTTTGAATCTACATTTGTCTGTCTTCATTTATATACTATAAAAATATGATCATTAAGTCTCAGAGCATCATCTCTGAATAAAGTTTGTATTAAGAAGATATGTATTGAAGAAAGAAAAGTGCTTTTTTGTTTAAAAAAAAAGGTGCCGGAACTCACACACGTCATACAACCTGCTTTGCCTATCCTACAAGGTTCTATCCAAAAATGGTGTCAGAACTCCATTCTGAGCATTCTATGAGAAAAAAAGCCCTAAGAATGTTTACTTTTCTAATAGTTGGTATAAAGCAGGGATCCCCAACCCCTGGTCTATGGACTGGTACCAGGCCGCAGCATGCCAGCAACCAGTCTGCACAAACAAGCAAAACCCCCTTCATGGGATGCAGGCAGCACACAAAATCACTCACTCTCTAGTCCATGGAAAAACCTTTCTCCGTGGAACTGGCCCTGGTGCCCCAAAGGTTGGGGAACTCTGATATAAAACATAGGTGTCAAACTCGCTGCATCACATGATGTGTCGCAAGCTATCACAACTTTTTTGCATTGCCAGAGCTGGGGTGGGCATGGTCTTTGCATGATGAAGTTTGACGCCCCTGGTATAAAGCATTGTACCCTTCATTTTTGGCCCCTGTTAATTATGGACAAAGGTTTTCATGGTTTAGAAGTAAACACTGAAATTCGGCATACTACATTTCATCAGTCTGTTGACATTAAATTCAAAACCTGAGAAAACCATCTTTAACCAGTGATCGGATTCAAATGTGTGAACAACTAGTTCTCTCTGTGAATGCCACTTCCGGAAGTCCATTAAGGGCCTGGGCAATAAAAAATTAGCTACCGTTTCTGCCGAAGTGGTGCAAACCGGCTGAATTCCACCACTATCTTTAACTAACGACTACAGAAATTGTCTTTGGGAAATGTGAGGTGGACTCACAATGAATCGTTAAAGGAGCTCTCAAGCAAAGGCAGAACGCAGAGATGCAATCATATTAGTTTTATTCAAGATAGATCAAAGAGAAAGAAATACTTGGCATGAAAGCATTCATGCCTGCATGTGAGAGAGAAATAAAATAAAACAAAACAAGCTAGGATTACATGACTAAAATAGAGGTTAGGAGTAGAGATAGAACTGGAGAAAGGAGAATGGAGAACAAAGAGCAGCCCCTCGTGCAGAGGTATTTATGGGGGGTCTTGGCCCCTCCTTGACCATAAAACTCTCTCGCCAATGGGTCTGTGGGTCTGGGACCCTTGGCTCATCAGTGAAAGCAAAGAAACCTCTTTGCCTCCATCTGATGACCCTTTTGGGGAACTGCCAATGGCTGGCACTAAACATCTAACAATTCCCCTTCTTGCCAGCCAATGACAGGGACCAGTGAATGCATGTAAGGGGTGAGCAGGTGTCATGGACATGCATGAAAAACATTCAGAAGGCCAAACACAAACGCTTACACAGAAGGTTGTGCCGGTCAACGGGAACAGGCTTGGTAAACAGATCAGCTATCTGGTCAGCTGTGTTACAGTGCTCAACATGTATAAAACCCTTTTTGGTAAGCTGTCTGACATTTTTATAGCGTATGTCTATATGGCGAGATCTGGAGCCTACTGCATAAGCCTCCGAGATTGCAATTGCGGCAGTGTTGTCCTCTAGAATTTGGATGGGCAGAGGGGGAGATGCCCAGATGCTTGTTATCAGTTCATTGAACCAAGTCAAATCATTGGCCGTGTCTGACAGGCTGGCATACTCAGCCTCGGCCGTGGAGCAAGAAATAAATTTTTGCTGCCTAACATGCCAATGTATTGGGCAGCCATTTAGCAATATGAGGAAACCAGAAGTGCTCCGTCTACTTTTGGAGTCGCCAGCCCAGTCTGTGTCTGAGTAAGCGGAGAGCTGGGCCGTCTTCCCCTTCTCTGGTTCTAGCATGAAAAGAGCATCAGCTGTGCCCTTTAGATATCTGAGCACCCTTTTGACAGCAGTCCAGTGGAATTCCTTTGGGTGTTCCACATGCCTGGACAATAGATTCACAGCTAAAGCTATGTCAGGTCTGCTCCAATTGCTGATGTATAGCAAGGAGCCAATCACAGATCTGTAAAGCGTGTTATCTGTGAATTCAGGACCGTCTTTATGGGTGTGGTTGTAAAAGTCGCTTTGCATTGGGCTATGCGTAGGATTAGATTCTGTCATTTTGCATTTGGCCAGTAATTCCTCTATCTTTTCTTTTTGAGATAGAGCGAACCCCCCTTTAGTGGCCAAAATATGCACACCCAAGTACTTGTCAACCCGCCCCAAAGACTTCAGAGTAAACTTTTCTTCCAGGGCCTTGGCAAATTCATCACACCTTTCCTTGTTAGGCCCTACATATAATAGGTCGTCCACATAAACTAACACCCGTTCTGTGGTTCCCTTGGAATTGCGTGTGAAAACACATTGATCTGCATGAGATTCTGAGAAACCAACTCGTTCTAAACTCTTTCTAAGACAGTCATACCATAATTTCCCTGACTGCTTAAGACCATATAACCCTTTGTGAAGCAACCATGTATTTTCCCCTTCTTGCTGGTAGCCAGGAGGAGCCTTCACGTAGATCTGCTGGTCCAAGTTGGCATGGAGGTAAGCCGTCTAGATGTCAAATTGGAAGACTTCTTCTCCCAGAGCGGCTGCAGTCACGAGGGTGGCCTTGACGCTCTCTGCCCGGACGGTTGGAGAGTAAGTCTCCGAGTAGTCTTCCATATAACGCTGAGCGAAGCCCTGGGCTACCAAACGGGCCTTATACAGGTAGAGACCATTGGCAAGTGGTTTGGCCTTGTAAACCCACCTTGTGCCAATGACTTTCCTCTCCTTTGGAGGTTGCTGGGGGGTGAAGACCTTGAGTTGTTTTAAGCTCTGCATTTCCTTCTCCATCGCGAGCTGCCATCTCTCCTGCTCCTCGATGGGCAGCTCCTGGATGTCAGAGAAGGATTTTGGGGTGACAGACGCGATGTGGCCAATGTCAATTCTCTTTGGCGGGATAGAATCAAGATCACATGAAGTACTAATACCACACTGCTGGCTCATGTTTAAGTGATTGTCCTCTAGTACTCCGAGATCCCTTTCACAGTTAGTACTATTGAACAAGGTGACACTGATACTGTACCTGTGCTTTTGGTTTTTCTTGCCTAAATGTAGAACCTTACTTTTTTCACCAACTGACTTTCATTTTACTAGATAGCCTCCAATGTTCAAATCTGTCAAGATCCTCCTGTGTCTTAAGCCTGTCTTCTGGAGTGTTCGCTATTCCTGTCAGCTTGGTGTTGTCTACAAATTTGATGAATTCCTCATCTATTCCCTCATCCAAATAATTGATGAAGATGTTGAAGAGCAATGGGCCCAGAACAAAGCCCTGGGGCACCCCTCCATACAGATGCTTTTTTCTTTTTTTTAATTAGAATTTTTTAAAATGTACATTTAAAAGCAAAAGTGGACATGATTCAACTTTCCTGGCTACAACACTACTATTAGTGTTATGTATATATGTATATAGGGGATGTTACACAGAGATAGCCACTGACACCACCAGGTGGCAGGGTGCCCTGTCAGGATTGGCAGGGCAGTCTTTGGCGGGAAATCCAGACAATGGGATTGGTTCCAAGTATACCTGGCTAGGTATATAAGAGGGGCAGTTGCCCCTTTGTTTGCCAAGTCTGTTTTTCATCAATAAAGAATGTTATGCTGAACCCCGTTGTCCTTGGCCATGCGGTCCAGAGCTCACGACTTAACAATTAGTATTACCTTACGTTACAAAAAGAAAACACAAAAACTTAAAATACATTCTATGACAGGACAGAGTATAACATACTGTACATATAACATCTGTAATTTTTTTGGTAAACTGTCTTTAAGTCATCAGTGTTATATTTACATATCTTTCAGTTGTGTCCTAATGTAGGTGCTAATAAGAAGTCCTTACGTTATCAACTAATTAAACAATAGTCATGTCAGCGATCCTCCTTATCTCAATTGTACAAATTTTGCCAAATTTCATAATACTCTGTCTTATTTTTAATCTCTAGGGTTAACCTGTCCATTTTGGTGCAGGATAAAATTTTATCTATTATTTCTCCTTCAGTGGGTGTTTCCTTTCTTTTCCAGTTTTGGGCATATGCCAATCTTGCTGTGGTTAGAATATGCAATAATAAGTAGAAAGATGCTTTGCTGAGTTTATAATTAATAATCCCTAATAAGAAAGTTTCTGGTTTGAAATCATTTTTTGTAGTAATATTTCTTCCAACCAATTCTTTATCCACTGCCAAAAATTTTGTGCTTTTGATTATTCCCACCACATGTGATAGTAAGTCCCTGGAAGCCTTCTGCATTTCCAGCACGTGGGTGAGATTTTTTTATCTATTTTTGCTCACCTTGGTGGGGAAAGTGCCATCTATAAAACATTTTATACAGATTCCCTTTATAGGAGGTGGCTAGCGTTAACCTCCTTTTTCTATCCCATAAAGGTAAAGGTAAAGGTAAAGGTTCCCCTGCACATGCGTGCTAGTCGTTTCCAACTCTAGGGGCCGGTGCTCATCTCTGTTTCAAAGCCGAAGAGCCAGCGCTTGTCCGAGGACGTCTCCGTGGTCATGTGGCCGGCATGACTAGACGCCAAAGGCGCACGGAACGCTGTTACCTTCCCACCGTAGTGGTCCCTATTTTTCTACTTGCATTTTTTACGTGCTTTCGAACTGCTAGGTTGGCAGAAGCTGGGATGAGTAACAGGCGCTCACTCTGTTACGCGGCACTCGGGATTCGACCCGCCAAACTGCCGACCTTCTGATCAACAAGCTCAGCGTCCTAACCCACTGAGCCACCACGTCCCTTTTTCTATCCCACAGTGATTGCCAATGATCTAGGGCAATACTGTAACCAAAATTTTTTACTCCAGGTTAACATTGTTTCTTTGACCTGTTTTTCTAACAAATCTTGTTGTAATAGATATTGATATATCTTTTTTATCATTTGGTCTTCTGTTCCTAGAAGGATTTTATCTAATTGTGTATGCTCTAATTTTATCCCTGGTTCTTTTTTGGCTTTTCTGTATCATGACTGTATATGTAAGTATGCCCACCATTCCAACTCTATACCATCTTCTAATAGTCTTTTTCTTGTTTTCAGGTCTCCATTTTCATCTAAGAGATCTTTATATGTGATTACTCTTCCTAAATTTATGAATTTGGGGTGCATGAATACCTCTAATATGGATAGCCAATTGGGGATTTCTATATAATTATTTTTTTTTAGTTTTTATCCACACATCTAATAGTGCCCGTCTAATATGATGATTCTGGAAGTACTGATGAGCCTTATATTTTCCGTCCCACATTATAGCATGCCACCCAATTTGCATGTCATGACCTTCTAATGCTAGTAGTCTTCTGTTCCTTAAGTGTATCCAATCCTTTATCCTTACCACTATTGCTGCTTGATAATATTTTTCCCAATTCAGGAGGCGGAGCCATTCTTATTCCTTTGCATCCTGTAATAATTTTCATTTAATTCTCGGTTTTCTACCTTGCCAGAGAAATTTGGATGTAATTCTGTTAAAATTTTCAAAACAAAAAAAGCCAACACAATGCTAGGCTGCATTAACAGAGGGATAGAATCAAGATCACGTGAAGTACTAATACCACTTGACAATGCCTTGGTAAGGCCACACCTGGAATACTGCATCCAGTGTTGGTCACCACGATGTAAAAAAGATGTCGAGACTCTAGAAAGGGTACAGAGAAGAGCAACAAAGATGATTGGGGGAGTGGAGGCTAAAACATATAGGGAACGGTTGCTGGAATTGGGTATGTGTAGTTTAATGAAGAGAAGGGTGAGGGGTGACATGATAGCAGTGTTCCAATATCTCAGGGGCTGCCACGAAGAAGAGGGAGTCAAGCTATTCTCCAAAGCACCTGAAAGCAGGACAAGAAGCAATGGATGGAAACTAATCAAAGAGAGAAGCAACCTAGAACTTAGGAGAAACCCCCTGACAGTTAGAACAACTAACCACTCGAACAACCTGCCTCCAGAAGCGGTGAATGCTCCAACACTGGAAGTTTTTAAGAAGAGACTGGCCAGCCATTTGTCTGAAATGGTATAGGGTTTCCTGCCTGAGCAGGAGGTTGGACTAGATGACCTCCAAGGTCCCTCCCAACTTATTATTATTATTATTAACACTTTCTTGAGCATCAACAAAAATCAATGCCATTTGTTTTTCGCTGTGTAATTCATAATATTCTAAGATGTATAGTATGATCCTGACATTATGTCTAATTTGTTCTTTTAGGCAAGAAGTCGTTTTGGTCAGTATGGATAAATTCAGTTAAATATTTTTTTAAATCTTTCTGCCATTATAGTTGTGAAAATCTTGTAATCCATGTTCAGTAAAGAAATTGGCCTATAGTTTTTAATGCAGGTCAAATCAGAGTTTTCTTTAGGAATTAATGAGATGATTGCTTCTTTCCATGAGTTTGGGGTTTCTGCTATGTTTAGCACCTCATTAAATATATCCAATCGGGTTGGGACCAAAAGTTCTTGGAGGTTTTTATATATTTTGGATGGTAATCCATCAGGGCCAGGTGTTTTATTACTTTTTTGTTTTTTAATGCTTCCATAATTTCCTGGACTGTTATATCTTTATTTAATATATTTTGAAATTCTTCTGGAACCTTTGGTAAGTCTGCTTTCATAAGATATTGTGATATTCTTTCCTCAGTAATCTTTTCATCCTCTTTATAAAGATTTTTATAGAATTCATATGTCACCATTTTTTTCCCTTCATTTTGATGTACCATCTCCCCTGCTTGATTGCATAATTTACTAATCCATCTATTATCTTTTTGTGTTTTTCAATCTATAGGCCAGCCATCTCCCGGGTTTATTTGCCTGTTCAAAAAAAATTGTCTAATGCTTTTTTATTTTTTGTGCCATTTCTCTCTTTTCTACAATATTCAATTTATGCTTATTTAAATCTAGCTGTTGTTTTAGATCTCTACACTGTGGGTTTTTTGTAGTTCTAATTCTAATTTTTTATGTTCTTCCTCTAAACTTTTTCAATATTGCCTTTTCTTTTTATATTCATTGGCCATGTACACAACTACAGTTCCCCTCATAACTGCTTTGGCCGTATCCCATAAATTTTGAGTGCTAGTCTCCTCTTTCTTATTTGTCTGGAACAATGTCCACATTTGTTCCTCCATCTTATGCTTAAATTCTGTTTGGTTTAGGATTGCCTTTTTTAGAGTCCACCTCCTTGTTGTTGTCTTCTGTTCTTTCCATTTAATTATAATGGGATTGTGGTCTGCCCAAGTATTAATGTCTAATATTATGTCATCAATATCTGAATTTAATTCAGGGGAGGTGGACCCAGCTGTCAAACGGAATGGCTGTGTTGAGATACTGCTCCGAATGAGCATGCCAATCTCACAGCCTTTTCTCTGTTCCCGGTGGGTTTTTTAAAGCCCCAGATCTCTCAGAGGGAGAGACAGCCAGCTGAGCTGGGTGAAGAAGACGGCCCATTATGGTGGCCGTGAAGAAATGACAGCTGTCAGAAATAGCAGTGAAGCAGCGGGACAGTGATTCAACTAACCTAGTGGAGGAAACACTCAGCGAACTCTTGTAAGTGTTCCGGATTGTGAAATCACTCTGGGGAATTTCAAAGAAGAGAAGAAAAGAGGAGAAGCCCCAGAGCGAAAGGGGATATCACCTCCCCTGTCAGACAGTGGCGAAAAGGAGACAGGGGAAAAAAGAGGTCTGACCTTAAAGTAACAGACTCACAGACCAAGGGTGGTTTCTCTTTCTGGCTCTTGCAGTAAAGCCAAGAAGAAGTTGAAGAGTGACTGTGCGGACTGAGCTGAGAGAGTGGACATCTTGAATAAGAACTGATGACCAATTAGCATTAAATGAGGGAAGAGTGATACTCATAACTTAAGAAGTGAACTAATTGTTTCAAAATGTCTCTAAAACAAAAGGGATAAATTGAAATTGTCTAGAGAGTTTAGACCAATAAGAATTAACTGAACATAACCTATTGTATGATTGAATTGGAGGAGGCTAACTAGGAACAAAAAGTTGAATGCTCAAGGAGGGTGAGAAAATTTATTTACTTGTCTCCTTGTTGAAAATTTGAATGTTTCCAACAACAAATATTGAAAAATGAACAGAAATTATTAGAAATGGAGGACAGAATGAATAAGGAGGAAAGAAGAGTTGATAAAATGAATGAAAAACTTTTGCAAACAAACAAAGAGTTAGAAAAAAAGTCATCCTGCTTGAAACTGAGAAAGCAGATCATTATCTACGTTTTCAAAATATGAAAGAAGAGAAGGGGGAGGACCTCTCAGAAATGATGACAGACTTGCTATCAAGGGCCCTAGGGACAGGGAAAGAAGAGATGGCAAAGGAGATTGATGAAAAATCCACACAAATTACACGAGAAGAAATAACTTACCCAAGAGGTGCATATCAGATTTGTGAAGAAGTCAATTAGGGATGAGATTTTGCACAGAACAAGGGACGACCCAATAGAATACAGATGTAAACAATTAACTGTCCTCAAGTCCCTAGGAGAGTAAGAGACCTGAGAAGGCCCTACCAACATATTACATCAAAATTAATAAGACAAAACATCAATTTTAGGTGGCTGATGCCAGAAGGCATTCTGGTGACCTGGCAAGAAAAAAGATATAGGTTAGATTTGATTGATAAAGCAGAAGAGTTTTTCCAGCAGCATCTAGGCAATGAAGATGAACTAGAAGAAAGAGAGTTAAGAGACGAGAACAATACAGAGAGCCATAATAGAAAGACACGAGTATCACAAGGCAAAGAACGAGAAAAGGAGAGAAGACTAAAAATGAGAATGAACTATGACAATGATGATGAAAGTAGACACAAAGAACTTAAGGAAGATAGACCAACAAGAGCAACAAGATCAAAACAGAGGCAGTAATGTAGAAATATTAACAGTATTATCATTAAATGTAAATTGATTAAACTCCCCAGCTAAGAGAAATATAATTTTGAATAAGCTCAGTAAGAAAAACTTAGATATAACAATTCTACAAGAAACACATATAAAGACTCAAGATCAGGATCTACTAAACTACCCTAAGTTAGGTATCAAATTTGTATCGCTTTCACAGCAGAAGAAAGGAGGAATTGAGATATATGTTAAAGAAAGAATCCCAGCAAGACAAATCTATCAAGATAAGGAAGGTAGAATACTGATTATTGAAATTTCCCTGAATAACAAAAAGGTCGCCCTGGTAGGAATTTATGCCCCTAATGAAAAACAAAGACAATTTTATAAGAAACTGAATAAGGTTATTGCTGATATGGAATATGAGAACATTTGTATAATTGGCAATTTTAATGCAATTATACACAGAGAATTAGATTATAAAAGTGAGGAAATAAGGAAACAAACCAGGAGAATATTATCTGGCACTTTTTAAAAAAATGGTGGAAGAATTAAATATTCAAGATACTTGGAGGGAGAGAAAACTGAATGAAAAGCAATTTACATACTATTCAGGGCGGCATCAATCGTGGTCCAGAATTGATATGGTCTGGACAATGAAAGAATTAAATTCACATACAGATGCTTTTCCATTGAGGACACTGACTATGGCTGGTCAGCCAGCAATGAATCTATCTGGTGGTGATGCTGTCTAATCCTAACTTCTTCATTTATTGATAGACACTGCCTCTGTCTTTGTGTAATGATCCTTGTGAGACAGGATACAGCAAGGCCAAGAAAGAAGGGAAGTCATTTTGCTGTTATGATTGCCGTTTATGTCCAGAGGGGAAAATTTCAAATGAGAAGGGTAGGACATTTCCAAATACTGTATAATAATCCCTATTATACCCTAGGTATATGAGTGTACAACACTGTCTATAATCAACTGTGCCTATTCCACTGTGTTCTCTTTCAGACAAGGATGATTGTTCTCCATGTCCCAAAGATCAATATCCAAATCCTGAAAAAAATATGTGCATTCCAAAGCGGATCACCTTTTTGTCCTATGAAGAACCCTTGGGGATCAGTCTGACTGCTCTTTCTCTTTGCTTTGCCTTAATGACTATTTTGGTAATAAGACTTTTCATGAAACATAAAGACACTCCTATCGTCAAGGCTAACAACAGGAATCTCACTTACACTCTCTTAGTTTCCCTCCTCCTCTCTTTCCTTTGTGTCTTTTTATTTATTGGGAGACCTGAAAAGATTGTGTGTCTGCTTCGACAATCAGCTTTTGGCCTCATCTTTTCTCTGGCAGTTTCTTGCATATTGGCCAAAACCTTTGTTGTGGTTCTAGCATTCATGGCTACCAAACCTGGTTCCCAATTAAGGAAATGGGTGGGGGGAAGAATGGTCAGTTTCATTCTTCTCTCCTGCTTCCTAGTCCAAATTTGTTTTTGTGCTGTATGGCTGATAACCTCTCCACCATACCCAGATACTGATATGCAGTCAATGTCTGAAGAAGTCATCATGGAGTGCAATGAGGAATCAGTTATGTTCTACTGTGTTTTAGGCTTTATGGGTTTTCTTGCTCTGGTTAGCTTCTCTGCCGCTTTTCTAGCTAGGAAATTACCTGACAGTTTTAATGAAGCAAAATTCATCACCTTCAGCATGTTGGTTTTCTGCAGTGTTTGGCTGTGCTTTATTCCAACCTATCTAAGCACAAGGGGAAAATATATGCTGGCCGTGGAGATCTTCTCCATGATCTCCTCCAGTGCTGGATTATTGGTGTGCATCTTTTTCCCTAAGGGCTTTATCATTGTGATGAGACCTGAACTGAATACTAAACATCAGCTCATGAAAAGAACATTTTAAGAAATCTGTTTCTTTCCCTGATATTCTTGATGTGTACATGTTGAAGAACTTGGACATTTAACCTAAAAAGCAACATGCAGATAGATTGTTATTCCATGTTGCCTGTCCCCTGAGATTTGGATATCTCAGAACAAATTGTATAAATAAACCAACAATAGCATAAATTTATTTGTTGACATATAACAGTATATAGTGGGGCTAAGGATTGCAAGAATTTTTACTGCTCTTTACAGAACAATAGGACTTGTTACTCCTTATTTGATTGGTTACAATTTTGCTATGAATAACAGTGTTCCACTAAATATATAGATTTCATGTGAATGTTTAAATTGTCTTTACTGGTCATCTTAACTCACGTGCACAATAGAGTGTGTAAAAAAAAGTTGAGATTAAATACAAATGAGCCTTTGGTTAAACAGGGAGGTTCTATGAATTGTCTCTGAAGCAATCAAACCTTATGGATCCTCTGGTACATATCATATGTACTGGTAATCTATGAAAAGTGGGGTAAATTCAAAAGATCTTCCAGTTTTTCATATGTCTTCTCCTCAGTAGCAAAGATGATTAAAATCTCTGCGGGGAAAAACACAATTCTGGCAAATCCAAATAAATACAACCAGAAATTCAATACATGGTAGCATGAAATTTATACAATAGTCTTTTTCTAGGATATTGAGTGATCTCTGAATCAAGTATGTTCACTGTATAGAGGAGCATGTTCCATGATCATAGATCTTTTGAGTACATAGAATGTTGCACCATTTGACTGAAAGGTAGAACATGATTCTAAATGCCAGGTTATGAAATCATGCTTCTTTCTCTGGGTGCCCACTTGTTCACATTTGCAGTGTCTTTGGAAATTCTCTTTTTTTGGTGGCTATAGCAGAAGAGGTAGGGTGTAGTGTTCTTTGAAAAATATTAAGTGTTTCACTAATAGAAATGAGATTTAAATAGATAGAGAATATACTGTTTGTATTGCTTTGACAACAATTCCGTTTGTAAGTGTGCTATTAGGGAAGACTTTGATGAGTTTTCTCTAGTGGCACACAGGTTTTGCTATAACTAGTCTAATGAAAAGAAGAACTAGGGGAGATATGACAGCAGTGTTCCAATATTTGAGTGTCTCCTACTAAGATGAGGGGATCAAACTATTTTCCAAAACACCGAAAGGCAAGATAAGAAACAATGGGTGGAAACTAAGAAAGGAGAGAAGTTATCTAGAACTAAGGAGAAATAAATTAATGCTGAGAACAAGCAACCAATGAAATAGATTGTCTTCAGAAATTGTGGGTGCTCTATCTCTAGGGGCTTTCAAAAAGAGACTGGACAATCATTTATCTGAAATGGTATAGGGTCTCTGCTCAAGAAGGGGATTTGATTGGAAAACCTCTAAGGTCCCTTCCAACTCCATTATCCTCTGTTCTATGAGTTCAGGGTTCCAGAGCTATCTGATGAACCAGAAATTTGACTAGGCAGTTGAGTCCAGTGTAGCTTCTGCAAAGTAAAGAGGATTCTATTGGTTAGTTAGTGAATGAGAAGTATGTCCAATTAATATGTCCAATTATAACTTAATTATTAAGTTCCAGAGCGGAATAGAATTCACGTTCACTATTTCATTGTTTAGAAGCTATGCAAGATTTAGTTAATTTGAGTATAAAAGAGCATCCTTTTCTTTTCATGTGTCTATCTAGTTAAAATAGGAGGGTACGAAAGAAGGATTTTAGACAGCAAAATCAATTAGGAGTAAAACAAAAATAGGAAAGCAGAATTACAAAAAATGTTACTATAGCAACACCAACTTGCAGAAAAGAGAAGAAAGAAAAAAAGAAAGTAGGCGAGGCAGGGGTGATCTTTGAGCAAAGTGGATCCTCCCACAGTGCTGAAACGAAATCCTGATTGGTGGGTTACAGTTTTGCTTTCTTATTCACTAATTTTGAAAGCTCACTGCAAATCCCCCCAAATGGCAAATATTATTATAATGCAAGAAAAGACAACAAGACCAGTTCAGCTACAATGTTCCTAGAGCTGACTATGCATAATTATCAAATGGAGCAATCCTGGTTAAGGCCAGGTTTTTCTGTTATGGATCAGTGCATCACTGTGCACAACACTCTGCAAAGTATATAAACCCTCCATATCTCAGTTCTTGGATGCAGTGGCCTTCCACAAATGTCTCTGACTACAAAATGTAGGCCAGAGCTCTATTCTCAGCTGCAGAATGAAGCTGCTTTTTTGGCGGGAGAAGAAATGGGCTGGCTGGCTGGGGCTGTCGGCACTGGAAGTGAGTGGAAAAGACACCCCCCCCACTGAAAATAAGATCTGGTGCCTCTTTTGGAGGCAATAAAATAAAATTAAAATAAGACCGGGTCTTGTTTTCAGGGAAACATAATAGGTACTTCACTCCCATCCTCTCCTGAATTTTAATTCAGTTAAAACTGAATTTTAATTGAATTTTAAATTTATGTTCTGCATTTAACGTTTTAATATTTTTATGATATTTGATTGATGACTGTAAGCTACCTAAATTTCTATGTTGTGAGATGAGCAGCATAGAAGTTAAATAATTAATTCTTTGTTGTGGCTACAGTAGCAGAGATAAGATATAGTCTATGGAATATATCAAGTGTTTCACTGATAGAAATGAGATGCAAATATATGAGGCTACAATGTCTATATTTTTCCCCCAGTGCTTCCTTTTGTAAGTGTGATGCCAGGGACAGGGAAAGATGTGATGAGTCTGTTGTTCCAGAGCCATTTGATGAACCAGAAACTTTCAGTGTAGTCAGGCTTTTGCTAAGTGAAGGGAATCATATTGGTTGTACAGAGAAAGACAAGTCCATACTGACTTGTGGTTCCAAGGTGGAATTATATCATTTATCTTCTATCGTTTAGACACTGTGCAAGAATTAGATAATTTGATTCTAGCTGAGCATGCTGATAGAAGATAATATTTGCAGCTCAGGATTGAACTTTGGGGACCCTGGTGCTCTCTGAGCTTGGTTGCTTTCTTGCAGACTTTTCATTATCAAACTAGGCAATGTCATCAGTCCTGGCAGGGAGTAGGGTTTGCTCTCATTATATATATTGGTGGCTTGACTTGTTAGTATTGGGGGGAGCATACTTGGTGGTGTCCTGAATGGGCTGCTATTTGAGTGTTTGTCTTGTAACTTAATAACAACCAAGCTCAGAAGGCAATAATGACCCTGTAGTTCAGGGGTGTTAAACTGCCGGCCCATGGGCTGGTTGCATCATGAGGAGGCTGCGCCCACCTCAGCTCCAGCAATGCAGAAAAAGTGGTGATATGTCACGAGACATCATGTGACATGGTGAGTTTGACACCCATGCTGTAATTCAACCTTGAGCTACAAATATTCATCCTCTATTGGTATGACATATTGGCATCAAACACTTCATAAAGCACACAAATGGAGAAATTTGCATGTAGGCATACTTCCACCAAGGAACAATTATTCTTCCTGCGTGAATGCCTATGACAGCAAGCTCTTCCCATCAGTGTCAGATACAAACCTCCAATAAAATGCACTAGTTTCGAAAATAGCCCAAGAAAGTGGCAGAAAATGAGGTGACTCATTACTGTAGATGTCCAATTCAGAATCAACATATAATATCCACCATCTACTGCAAAATTCAATTTTTTATGAAAAGGCCTAATTTTCTTCTAACTTCCCCATTTCTGCCTAAAATTCCTAATTATTAATTTCTCCTATCTTCCTATTTTGTCTACATACCGCAGATCAGAAGTTGGGGTCGATGCTTTCTGAGGGCTTCTTTTGAGGACTGCTTTATTTTGTCCTTTGGATTGGTTTTGTTCTCATCTTCTTCTGATGTGTGATACGATAGTTGGCCTGGTGCTTTCTGGGGTCTCTGCAAGAAATGTTGTAGTTATGAATGCTCTTTCTAAAGCTGCAAAGAACTCTGGTCGATTAGCATCATGGCTGTTAGAGTTTAGTTAAAAGAAAACAGAGGAGCAGAGTTGCAAAGGGTGCTGCTACTGGAACCACAAGTTGCAAAAAGAAAAGTAAAGGAAAGGAAAAAAAAAGGACAAAAAAGGTAGTGTGCAGATGCTCCCAGAAGGGAATGGATCCTCCCACAAATGCTGAAATCAAATTGGTTGGCTAGAGTTTTCTCTTCTTATTCACTAATATTATACTCTCCAAGCAATGGACAAATTATGTTATAATGCCAAAAAAAGAGAACAAAACCAACCCAGCTCCAAACCAGCTAACAACTGTCCTAGCTAGCTCCTAGTCTCAGTCTTCTAGGTCATGGTTGTTCCAAGAGGCAACAGGACTTTCTTTGTTTTTCCTTGAAGATGTTTTGTTTCTTATCCAAGATGTTTCTTCAGTTTAAGTGGAGGGAAATGGAAGGATTTTTATTCTTCACAGTCATCTGGTTGTTAGTACTCTTTCTGAGAGCTGTTGAGGCCACTTGGAGGTTTATCTGTGCACTCTGAATAGTGCAAATTGGTGTGGAACCTTTTTGGAACTGCTGTAAACAGGAGGTAGATGATGTTGAATGACAAAGGCCACTCTTTTGAAGACAGCAAAGTCAACATTGTGGACTGAGAGAATCGCTGTTTTGAAAAAGGGCCCCAAAAGTCCATCTACATTAAAACTGAACAGGTCTCTCTCAACAGAGGAAGAGCAATATGACACCACCTATCTCCTGTTTCCTCTTCATGGATTAAAGCCTTGTCATGGTGAAGGGTCTTGCGTAATTCAATGAAGCTATGGGCTATGGCGTGCAGGGCCACCCAAGACGGAAAGGTCATAGCAGAGAGTTCTGGCAAAACGTGATCCACTGGAGAAGGAAATGGCAACCCACTCTAGTATCTTTGCCATGAAAATCCTATAGACAGTACCAAAAGGTAAAAAGATATGATGTTGGAAGATGAGCCCCTTAGGTTGGAAGGTGTCCAATATGCTAATGGGGAAGAGCAGAGGGCTAGTACTAGTAGCGCCAGAAAGAAAGAAGCGACTGGGCCAAAGCTGAAAGGACGATCAGCGGTGGATGTGTCTGGTGGTGAAAGAAAAGTCCGATGCTGTAAAGATTTTTTCTCCATAGGAACCTGGAATGTAAGATCCATGAATCAAGGAAAGCTAGACGTGGTCAAACAAGAAATGACAAGACTGAACATTGAAATCTTAAAAATCAGCGATCTAAAATGGACAGGAATGGGTGAATTTAATTCAAATGACCATCAGGTATACTCAGGGCTTTTTTCCTCATAGAACACTCAGAACGGAGTTCCGGCACCTTTTTTGGATGGAACCTTGTAAGGTAGGCAAGGCGGGTTGTATGACATGTGTGAGTTCCGGCAACTTTTTCTTTTACAAAAAAAGCACTGGGTATACTAATGTGGGCAAGAATCCCTCAGAAGAAATGGAGTAGCCTTCACAGTCAATAAAAGAGTAGGAAAAACAATACTGGCATACAATCCTCAAAATGACAGAATGATCTCAGTTCGAATCCAAGGCAAACCATTCAATATCACAGTAGTCCAGGTCTACGCCCCAACTACCGGTGCTGAAGAGGATGAAATTGACGGGTTCTATGAAGCCCTACATCACCTTATAGAACTAACACCAAAAAAATGATGTCCTTATCATCATGGGGGATTGGAATGCTAAAGTAGGAAGCCAAAAGATAACCGGAATAACAGGCAAATTTGGCCTTGGAGTACAAAATGAAGCAGGGCACAGGTTGACAGAATTTTGTCAAGAGAATATGATGGTCATAGCAAACACTCTTTTCCAACAACCCAAGAGACGGCTCCACACATGGACATCACCAGACGGTCAACACAGAAATCAGATTGACTATATGCTCTGCAGCCAAAGATGGAGAAGCTCTATACAGTCAGTAAAAACAAGACCAGGAGCTGACTGTGGCTCAGACCATGAGCTTCTTGTTGCAAAGTTTAGGCTTAAACTGAAGAAAGTAGGGAAAAGCACTAGGCCAACCAGGTATAAATTAAATCATATCCCTGTTGAATATACAGTAGAGGTGACAAATAGATTTAAGGAATTAGATGTGATAGACAGAATGCCTGAAGAACTATGGACGGAGGTTCGCAACATTGTAGAAGAGGTAGCAACTAAAACCATCCCAAAGAAAAAGAAATGCAAGAAAGCAAAATGGCTGTCTGAGGAAGCTTTGCAAATAGCTGAGGAAAGGAGGAAAGTGAAAGGCAAGGGAGAAAAAGAAAGATACGCCCAACTGAATGCAGAATTCCAGAAAATAGCTAGAAGAGATAAGAATGCCTTCTTAAATGAACAGTGCAAAGAAATAGAAGAAAACAATAGAATAGGGAGGACCAGAGATCTTTTCAAGAAAATTGGAGAGATGAAGGGAATGTTTAATGCAAAAATGGGCATGATAAAGCACCAAAATGGCAGGGACCTAACAGAGGCAGAAGAGATTAAGAAGAGATGGCACTCATTTCACATGCTAGTAAAGTTATGCTTAAAATCCTACAAGCTAGACTCCAGCAGTATGTGGATCGAGAACTACCAGAAGTACAGGCAGGATTTCGAAGAGGCAGAGGAACAAGAGATCAAATTGCTAAGATATGCTGGATCAAGGAGAAAGCTAGAGAGTTCCAGAAAAACATCTACTTCTGCTTCATTGACTATGCTAATGCCTTTGATTGTGTGGATCATAACAAACTGTGGCAAGTCGTTAAAGAGATGGGTGTACCAGACCATCTTATTTGTCTCTTGAGAAACCTATATGCGGTTCAAGAAGCAACAGTGAGAACTGGACACGAAACCACTGATTGGTTCAAAATTGGGAAAGGAGTCTGTCAAGGCTGTATACTGTTGCCCTGCCTATTTAACTTATATTTTAGAGCACATCATAAGAAAGGCAGGGCTAGATGAATCAAAAGTTGAAATTAAGATTGCCGGGAGAAATATCAACAACCAAAGATATGCAGATGATACCACTCTAATGGCTGAAAGTGAAGAAGAACTAAAGACC
The DNA here is from genome assembly GCF_964194415.1 of Vipera berus. Classification (NCBI taxonomy): domain Eukaryota; kingdom Metazoa; phylum Chordata; class Lepidosauria; order Squamata; family Viperidae; genus Vipera; species Vipera berus. Next base: position 10,480,038 of record NC_138205.1, on the reverse strand, counting down.
CTCTTGTTGTGGGTGAAGAAGGAGAGTGCAAAAGTTGGCTTGAAACTTAACATTAAGAAAACTAAGATCATGGCATCCAGTCCTTTCAATTCCTGGCAAATAGATGGGGAAGAAATGGAGGTAGTGACAGATTTTATTTTCCTGGGCTCCAAGATCACTGCAGATGGGGACTGTAGCCAAGAAATTAAAAGACGCTTGCTCCTGGGGAGGAAATCCATGGCAAATCTAGACAGCACACTAAAAAGCAGAGACATCACCCTGTCAACAAAAGTGCATATAGTCAAGGCTATGGTTTTCCCAGTTTCAATGTATGGCAGTGAAAGTTGGACCATAAGAAAGGCTGAGTGCCAAAGAATTGAGGCCTTTGAACTATGGTGCTGGAGAAGACTCCTGCGAGTCCCTTGGACTGCAAGGCGATCAAACCGGTCAGTCCTAGAGGAGATCAACCCTGACTGCTCTTTAGAAGGCCAGATCCTAAAGCTAAAACTCAAATACTTTGGCCACCTAATGAGAAGGAAGGACTCACTGGAGAAGAATCTAATGCTGGGAAAGGTTGAGGGCAAGAGAAGAAGGGGACGACAGAGAATGAGGTGGCTGGATGGAGTCACTGAAGATGGTAGAGGACAGGAAGGCCTGGAGGAACATTGTCCATAGGGTCGCGATGGGTGGGACAACAACAACAACATTTACTGTTTATAACATAGTCTTTTCAGCAATTCCAAAAAATTTCCACAACTATTTGCACTATTCAGATGACCTGAGGGAATAGATAAACCTCCAAGTGGCCTCAACAATTCACAGAAAGAGTGCTAATGACCAGATGACTGCAAGAAATAGAAATCCTTCCATTTCCTGCCACTCAAACTGAAAAAAGCATCTTAGATGAGAAACAAAATGTCTTCAAGGAAAAATAAATTGCATATTAAAAAAGCACCTTTAGGTGTTCTAGCAGCTGATTATTCATAATTAGCAAATGGAGCAACTCAATCAACACCAGTTTGTTCTATTGTGGATCAGTGCAACACACTGCACTAGCTCTCTGCAAAGTGCTTTAACCTTCCTGAAAGTGTTCTGTGTGCTGTTTTCACAAATCTGAAAGTGGTATTTGATTGAAAGATTGTGGCAAAAACTGCTTCCTTCATTGACCACTGGCTCCTGCAACTGTACCAGTAGGTAGTTCTCTAGTTACAGGTTCTTACTGACAGTTCAAAATAACATTGAACATCTTCAGGGCTATTTAAGTTCTGATAACTGACCCATCCCTTCTGTGATGCTCAGCAATTGACACACATTTATGAGCGTTTGCAGCATCTCACATTCATGCAAGTTTCATTTATACTGTTTTCTTTGCCAGAGACCTAGTTTCCAGCAAAAATTCCCATTTCAGACAATGGATTTGCTTAATGACCATCACCTACCCTTAATGTGTACTGATGTCTAATGTCTAATGAAAATTGAACACAGTCATTATGTGACCTGAGTAATGACTGTCCTGAGTTATAACAGTGATTCTAAGCTCATTTGCAGTTGTAAGTTGAGTACTTCCAGCACTTAGAACGTTCTATGAAGAGACTACAATGTAGGCTCTATGGTTATTAGTGGAGAACTGATTCCTTATTCCAGTTTCTAAAAGAATTAAACAAAACTGTATTCTTGTATTATATGTAAGATTGTTAACGTTAAATAGTTAAAGCAGTTGTAGTATTCGTGAGGTAAACACCATGACAGCCGAACACGCGGGAGTTTTGACAGCTGTCAAAACCTCCCCAGCGAAGGCGCAGGCGCAGCCAGTTGACAGCTCTCCGCTGTCAACACAAGCACGGAACCACGCACGCGCCCCAGCCACGCGGATGAAGGAGCTGTCAAACACAGCCTACAGCGGATTGGCTCCAGAATCCCGGCGGGAGAAGAACGGCCGCTGATTGGACTAGCCGGCCGGCTGCCGGCTATAAAAGAACGAAAGCCTAACACCTGTTTGTCCGATTCTGAACGCCGGCATGCCACTACCACGATTCTGAATAAACCTGTTGATGTTAAGCCTGCTGTCTCTGAGTGGTCTGTCAGCCACTTCACTGGCGACGAGGATGGGATCCGCTTCACCGAGCTGAAGTCATGGCCAGGGAAGAGAGTTCCCGGCCATCCGAGCGAGTCACGGCTGAGTCACTTGGAAGTTATAACTTACACGGCGGAGCGGATTATCGGACCTAGACAGCATGGCCAACTTCGGACGCGTCAGAGAATTTGACACCCGCCACCCAGAGCATTGGGAGTCGCATCTGGGGCAGGTCGAGGGATTCCTCTTGGTCAGTAAAATTACTGACGAATGAGCGAAAGCGGCAGCCCTCCTGTACATAAGCGGGCCACCAGTCTATGACGCCGCCGTAGGGCTGTTCAGCCCGACACCAATCGCGGAGGTGCCCTACGCCGAGCTCACCGACAGACTCAACAAACATTTTATGCCGGCCTGCTCAGAGCTATATTGGAGAGTGCAGTTTGCTCACCGACGCCAGCGGCCGGATGAATCTGCGAACAACTTCATCGCAGGAGTCCGGCACGCCACGCGAAGTTGCCGATTCCCAGACTTAGAAGACCGGATCCGGGACCAAATCGTCATAGGGCTGAGAGACGAACGTCTCCAAAAAAAGAGCATCACCAAGCCCGACATGAATCTAGCGGAGGTCTCCCGGGAGGTATTGGCATACGAAGACAGCCATCGGAAAGACCCCGCACGTCCAACCAACGAACACCACGGGACCGTACATCAGGACGAGACAACTTTCAGTGACGATGACGGAACCATAGACCTAACCGTTGTAGATGCCATCCAACGCCAGATGGAGAGACTACAAACCCGTTGAAGTGACCTCAGCGACAAACAAAAAACACGGAGCCACATTCCCCCGCGAAGCTACAACAGGGATCTGCGGGCCGACTGTGCCAGCTGCGGGGGCAACCATGCCAGAGCCAGCTGCCATTTCCGCAACGCAAAGTGCCACAACTGCGGGAAAACCGGGCACATCAAAACAGTTTGCCGGAGCTGACCCCATAACAACCTGCATGAAGTGGAGGCCACCCCCCCAGGTACTAGACCTACCCGAGCCTATAGGAAAAAAAACCTGAGAAGTTTAGTGGAGGCGGTAGACAGGGACACAAGAGCTCAAAGGGTCCACCTTCTAAGCCCCAAGGTAAAAATTAAAGCCAAACTCCAAGGGGTCGCCTGCGACATGGAGGTCGACTCCGGGTCAGCAGTGTCTCTAATCTCCCTAAAAACTTACAAGGAAATTTGCTGGCGCAACAACAAGGAAATTCCCTTAGAGCCCCCCCAGGTTCATCTGGCAGATTATAAAAAAAAACCTATGCTACTTAAGGGGAAAGCCCGGGTGTGGGTGGAATTTAAAAAATTTCAAGGACCCCTAGACATATTGGTGACACAGGGAGAACGCACCAACCTAATAGGGCTTAACTGGTTTAGCCCCTTAGGCATTGTGATCATGGGAGTAAATGCAGTACAGGCCTCAAGCCTCGAAGCCGTCTGCAAACAATATGCAGACATCTTCGACGGCTCTCTGGGAAAGTATACAGGCCCACCCATCTCCTTAAGTTTAAACCCAACCGTACAACCTATCAGAATTAGGGCCAGGAGGGTTCCATTCGCCCTCAAAAAGAAAATTGAGGACGAACTGGAACACCTCGTGGAGCTGGGGGTATTAGAACCTACCGAAGGGGGAAGCTGGGAAACCCCTATAGTGACCCCTATCAAACCTAAGGCCAAATTCAGCTCTGCGCTGACTACAAAGCCACCTTGAACTTAGCCTTGAGTGCCCACACTTACCCGGTTCCGGCGGTGAGAGACGTCCTCGCTTCCATCTGCTCGGGCGCCATCTTCGCTAAACTGGATCTCACGCAGGCGTACTTGCAATTGCCTGTAACCAAAGAAACCGCGGACGTGCAGACGATCGTCACGCACCACGGGGCATTCAAAGTTAATAGGCTATAATTTGGCATTTTGGCTGCCCCGGGAATATTCCAAAGCATAATGGAAAAAACACTGAAAGGGATTCCCGGGGTCTGTCCCTACTTCGACGATGTACTCATCGCCGGAGAGACAGAAGCCAACTTAGCTGACAGATTGTCAGCCGTCCTAGACTGGCTCAGAACAGCCGGTCTCAAGTTAAAAAAGGAGAAATGATCCATCGGAGTTCCTTCCACGGAATTCCTGGGGTACAGGATTGACGCCCAGGGCATCCACCCCACAAATGAGAAGCTCAAAGCTATCAAAACGGCCCCCAGCCCCAAAAATAAGCAAGAACTCCAGGCTTTCTTGGGGTTACTAAACTTTTATCATGCATTTTTGCTGCACAAGGCAACTATTGCTGAGCCCTTGCATAGGCTATTAGATAAAGGCATGCCGTGGTCCTGGACCAGGACACATGAAAGCAGTTTCCAAACCCTTAAAGACATTATTTGCAATAGCTCCACTGTCACTCTATTCAAAGAGGACGTTCCTGTTTGCGCTTGCGATGCCTCCCCATACGGGATAGGAGCCGTCCTAAGCCACCTAGACAGAGACGGGACACAAAGACCAATAGCTTTCTACTCACGAACTCTATCCAAGGCAGAGAGAAACTATGCCCAAATTGACAGGGAGGCTCTGGCTATCGTCGCCGGCGTGAAGAAATTTCATGATTATCTGTACGGCAGACCCTTTACCATCTTCACCGACCACAGACCCCTGTTAGGCATTTTTACGTGGAACAAAACAACTCCACAAATACCAAGAATCTTACGGTGGTCTACCTTTCTATCAGCATATTCTTACAAGTTGATACACAAACCGGGGAAGGAGTTAGGACACGCAGATTGCCTCAGCAGGCTCCCCTTACAGACGGCAGACCCAGACCCGGCTCCGGCCGGAAATATACTGGCCATCTCAGAACTGCCAGAGTGCCCGCTCTTGGCCAAAGACATAGCGACCAGCACCGCTAGAGACAAACTCCTTAGCAGAGTCCTACACTGGGTCACTGCGGGATGGCCGGCGAAATGCCCCGACCCCGAATTCCGCCCCTTCTTCACAAAACAACAGGAACTGACTTCCCACTTAGGCTGCCTTCTATGGGGAAACAGAGTGGTGATTCCAGGGAAAAATAGGCTCCAGACACTCCATACACTACACGAGGGACACCCCGGGGTGGCAAAAATGAAGTCCCTTGCCAGAAGCTATGTGTGGTGGCCGG